>NC_034174.2:39504486-39804486 GCF_002021735.2 Oncorhynchus kisutch
TTCTTCTTGTCAATGATGATAAGAAGCCCTATCCTAAAGTCAAACTGATAATGAAATCAGAGAAGTGTGCAAATGTTACTGACCATCTGAGGCCCATTGTGATTGGCTGAATTGGAACACATTTTCGATACTATCTGCATATTATAATTTTTTTTAAAGGTTGAGCTGAGCTACAGAATAGTTGACTGAGTTCGTCCTTTACCTCTCACTCTCTTTCTCTTGCCTGCTTGCTCCTCTCTCTCTCAGGTGCTAGTATTAACGCTAAGGACCAAGGCTGGCGGACTCCCCTGCATCGGGCAGCTGCCTCACAGAACGAAGTAAGACTATCTTTGCAGGACAGTGCCTTCTGAAGGCCATGTCAAATACAATATGTAAAACCTGCTACAGTCATTTACCTGGAATTCCTCATCAGTCTTAATAGCACTTCTCAGGGCTCATTTTCTTAGGTATTCAATATGGCAGATAAATTCATCTTCTCTCCTTCCTTGAATGAGTAGCTATATGAATGTCGGGTGATAAAGTTGCACTCCTTATACTTTTTATTTATTCTCCCACCGTCCTTCCCAGAAGGCCGTGGGGCTGCTGCTGAGACAGGATGCGGAGGTCAATGCCCGGGATAAATTCTGGCAGACGCCGTTGCATGTGGCTGCAGCCAACCGGGCCACACGCTGCGCTGAGGCTCTCATCCCCAAGCTGAGCAGCCTGAACGTGGCGGACCGCTCCGGCAGGACTGCTCTGCACCACGCTGCACACAGCGGCCACGTGGAGGTCGGGTCACAGCGGGGTTTTACGGTCATAGGGTGGAGGGTTTTGAGTAATACTGAAATGGCACCCAATCCCCTATAAAGTTCACTATTTTTGACCAGGACCCGGATAGTATCCGCTATACAGGGAACTGGTGCCATTTCAGACACAGCCTCTTTGCTGAGCTGGTCTTCCTCTCCTCAGAAAGGTGTCTTACTGTACCCATTTTAACTCACTATCTCCTGTCTGTATCCAGATGGTGAATTTGCTCCTCAACAAAGGGGCCAACCTGAGTGCCAGCGATAAGAAGGAGAGGCAGCCAATCCACTGGGCCGCATACCTCGGTGGGTGGGACCTTAGAATGGACACTTCCTTAAATTGACACACTTTCCTCTCCTTGTTCAAGAGGCTTGGCCTGAGCAAAGGCACTGATCTGGAAATCAACTTGCAAACCTCCTGTCAAGGGATTAGGGTTTTCACGATACCAGATTCTCCATGGCAAAAAAGAAAACAAATTGGAATAAACTCTATTGTCCTATTAAAAATCGACTATGTAAAATTGTGGGTGCTATAGCTTGTAAAATAAACAAATTTGACTAGGTGACAAATTAATGTTGTTTGGTTCTAACTTTGGTCGGTTTTCCTCAAGAAATTAAATCCTCCATGTTTTGTTTCCTTGCCACGATACATCCAAGTATTGTGATACTGGTAGCGTGACAACCCTACAAAGGATCCTTGTCTACAGAGAAGCAAACCTGTGCCAAATTGCATATCCTCACACACAAACAGAAAATTGCCAAGGCTTTCGTTAACCTGTCTGTAGTGTCTGTATATTCCATGAATGTACGGTTGTCTCCTCTTCCCTCAGGGCATCTGCAGATCGTGAAGCTTCTTGTGTCGCGGAGCGCGGACGCCATGTGCAGGGACAAGCGCGGTTATACCCCGCTCCACGCTGCAGCTGCCAGCGGCCAGATTGAGGTGGTCAAGTACCTGCTGCGGCTGGGGTCAGAGGTGAGGTGCCAGGGGGTGGGGCTTCATACGGTCACCATCATAAGGTCACTCAATCTGTCGTGTGGCTTCCTATTGTTGAATTCTTTGCTTGTGTTTTTTTACATTTTTATTTATTATTATATATTTTTTTTTTACAAAAGTGCATTCCTAGTATAATTTAGGTTAGGGCCTATCAGGGAAGTCGTCAGGCCCTATAACCATCTCATTTCTGCCTTTTCTTTGTCTCCACGTCAGATTGATGAGCCTAACGCCTTTGGGAACACAGCGCTCCACATGGCGTGCTACACGGGCCAGGAGGCGGTGGCCAACGAGCTGGTGAACCGCGGCGCCAACGTCAACCAACCTAACCACCACGGTGGCACGCCGCTACACCTGGCCGCTGTCTCAACCAACGGGGCACTCTGCCTCGAGCTGCTAGTCAACAACGGCGCTGACGTCAACATGCAGGTCAGTCGGAGGACTCCCGGGAAATGAGGGAATAAGGGATTGGTTGCACCCCAAATGGCACCCTATTCCTTATATAGTGCACTATGGGCCCTGGCCAAATGTAGTGCACTATATAAGGAATAGGTTGCCATTTGGGAGTCTTAGTCAACAGATGACAGAAGTGGCATTTATAAACAAGGATATTTTGAATAACATCCCAAGTTGTTTTGTGTATGTTTGAGGTACATCGATTATTTTCATAACAAGAAATGTTTTTGTTTCTCTCTTTCTCTCACAGAGTAAAGAAGGGAAGAGCCCTTTGCACATGGCCGCTATTCACG
Organism: Oncorhynchus kisutch; assembly: GCF_002021735.2. Classification (NCBI taxonomy): domain Eukaryota; kingdom Metazoa; phylum Chordata; class Actinopteri; order Salmoniformes; family Salmonidae; genus Oncorhynchus; species Oncorhynchus kisutch. Next base: position 39,507,009 of record NC_034174.2, read on the forward strand.
GGCGCTTCACCCGCTCCCAGATCCTTATCCAAAACGGTAACCACACAACACACATCATAAAACACAATATTATCACACACTACACTTCAAATACAAGGATAGTGTGTTTGTGAAAAGTGCCTGCAGTATTTCAGGGACAAACTTCAGTTGAAGCGCACCAGCCAAACATACACAACACTCATCCTCCAGCCCATAGCAACCACCACAACTCCAACAGCCGGATGGCATCTCATAACTGTGAAAAACAATATGGTGCAAATCTCCTCTGCCCGTAACCCTAACTCTCTCTCTCCTATGTGCAGGTGGGGATATAGACTGTGTAGATAAATATGGCAATACTCCTCTTCACGTTGCTGCTAAGCACGGCCACGAGCTGCTGATCAGCACCCTGATGACTAACGGTGCTGACACAGCCAGGTGAGACTGTTTTCCATAAGCGCGGCTACTTTCCACAGAGGATCAGTTTTGAGTTTGAAATTGATGTGTAGTCATTTTGATCTGATCGGTATGGGATAGACTTTTTCACGAGAGACCATGCCATGCAACCGCCTCGGAGATTATGCGACACCTTCGCCAGGTGTACACGGAACAAGGCCCGTGAAAACGATGTGCAGTGCAATCGATTTTGTTTGTGAGTCTTGCTCACACAAAGCCCCAAAGCTGTGTGCCGACTGTGGACCCAAAGCATAAAGAGAAGATGAGATTGGTTCATGCATAATGGCACGCGATTGTAGTGGCACAATAGTGTCCACTACAATCAACAAATGTATATCTTGTCAACTTTTTATATCTTGTCATGAATTCGGAACGTATTCAGACCCCTTCACTTTTTCCACATTTTGTTACATTATAGCCTTATTCAAACATTTCCCTCATCAATCTATAACCCATAATGAGAAAGTGAAAACTGTTTTTTTTTCTTCATTTTTGCAAATGTATTAACAATCTATATAAGGTCCCACAGTTGACAGTGCATGTCAGAGCAAAAACCAAGCCTAAGGTCAAAGGAATTGTATGTAGAGCTCCAAGACAAGATTGTGTCGATGCACAGATCTGGGAAAGAGTACAAACGAAATTGCAGCGTTGAAGGCTCCCAAGAACCATCATTCTTAAATGGATGAAGTTTGAAACCACCAAGACTCTTCCTAGAGCTGGCCGCTCGGACAAACTGAGCAATCATGGGACAAGGGCCTTGGTCAGGGAGGTGACCAAGAACCCGATGGTCACTCTGACCGAGCTCCAGAGTTCCTCTGTGGAGATGGGATAACCTTCCAGAAGGACAACTATCTCTGCAGCACTCCGCCAATCAGGCCTTTATGGTAGTGGCCAGAAGGAAGCCACTCAGTAAAAGGCATGTGACAGCCCGCTTGGAGTTTGCTAAAAGGCACCTAAAGGACTCTCAGACCATGAGAAACAAGATTCTCTGGTCTGATGAAACCAAGATTGAACCATTTGGCCAGAATGCCAAGTGTCACATCTGCAGGAAACCTGGCACCATCCCTACGGTGATGCATGATGGTGGCAGCATCATGCTGTGGGGTTGTTTTTCAGTTGCAGGGACTAGGAGACTAGTCAGGATTGAGGGAAAGATGAATGGAGCAAAGTACAGAGAGATCCTTGATGAAAACCTGCTTCAGAGAGCTCAGACTTGAGACTGGGGCGAAGGTTCACCATCCAACAGGACAACAACCATATGCAAACATCCAAGACAACGCAGGAGTGGCTTTGGGGCAAGTCTCAGTGTCCTTGAGTGACCCAGCCAGAGCCCAGACTTGAACCCGATCGAACATCTCTGGATAGACGTGTACAGCGACGCTCACCATCCAACCTGACAGAGCTGGAGAGGATCTGCAGAGAAGAATAGGAGAAACTCCCCAAATACAGGTGTGCCAAGCTTGTAGCGTCATACCCAATAAGACCCGAGGCTGTCATCGCTGCCAAAGGTGCTTCAACAAAGTACTAGGGTCTCAATTTCTAAAAAACGTTTTTTGCGTTGTCAGTATGGAGTATTGTGTATAGTTTAATGAAAAAAAAACAAAAAACGATTGAATCCATTTTAGAATAAGGCTGTAACATAACACAATGTGGTAAAAGTCGAGGGGTCTGAATACCTTCCGAATGCAGTGTATTTCCACATTTATTATTGCAATTCGTCCTTTACAATTCTTCATGCACTGGTGCTTTTGTTTAGGATTACAGCAAATAATTTCAAAATAATTTTTTGTGCGCTGTGGTTGGCTTCAGTCAAATTTCTTTTCAAGGAGGAGGGAGAGCATGATGCTTCATCTCCTGTGACTGAATTTATACATCCCATGTAATGTAAGTGGTAACGATGAGTTGAAATCCACTTAATTATTGTTTTGTGGCACATTTATTTTCTTTTGCGTGTTTCATAGGCCTATAGCCAGCCACAGAATTGGGCGCATAGGCTATTTACTGTTTCTATGACGACCGAACGGCTTGTGTTAAATAGTTTCTAAAAGGTGTCGAACTGACTGAATCAAGTCAATCTCCTATATCCCTTTGCTATTCATAAATCATACAATGTCGGTGTATTTCCATGGTATCGCAACGGAACAAGGAAACTAAAGCTCTTGTTTATATTTTCCTGGGATTCTAAGCCCATGTTGAGTCTTGCCAGTGACCGCTAATGTGACTGGTCAGTGTAGCCTAGTGGTGGTTGTTCGCCAATGAACGGCTCTTTTTGAACAGATCTTTCATTCTAACATTTGTCAAATATATGTATATATTTTAAAGTACTGACTTTGGGAAACCTTGCTTTAGGTTATTGTCCTGCTGAAAAGTTAATTAAACTCCCAGTGTCTGGTGGAAAGCAGACTGAACCAGGTTTTCCTCTAGGATTTTGCCTGTGCTTAGCTCCATTACATGTATTTTTTTTTATCCTGAAAAACTCCCCAGTCCTTAACCATTACAAGCATACTCATAACATGATTTAGCCACCACTATGCTTGAAAATATAGAGCGTTGTACTCAGTAATGTGTTTGTATTGGATTTGCTGCAAACAGAATACTTTGTATTCAGGACAAAAAGTTAATTGATTTGTCACTTTTTGCAGTATTACTTTAGTGCCTTGTCGCAAACAGGATGCATGTCATGGAATATGTTTATTCTTTACAGGCTTCCTTTTCATTCTGTCAATTAGGTTAGTATTGTTGTTAGTATCCATCCTCAGTAAAAATCCCCAAAACCAAATGTCAAGGGGTATGAATACACTATGTGGTTGCTTCAAGTTGTGTATTTACGGTCTTTAATGTATTGCGTTGTCGTCTACTCCAATATCAATGTTAGTCAATTATAGCCTAGTTCATTAAATAGCCTGCTCCATATTTGCAAATATGTTTGCAGTCCACATGGTTCTAATTGCATTGCTTCAATATTGTTCAACAGGCTGTAGAACTCACACTGATATAGGGGCTAGGCCTACTGTAAATTGCAGTCTGTGGACATGCCGTAGTCAATAAGAAAGATTAAATTCACTAGGCTATTGATAATCAAATTTTAATGAAAACAAAACAACTTGATTTAAAATAGGTTAAGTCTAAATACAATTCCAGGAACCATAATTGCTCCCTGTGGGTATATAATAGAGACAAGGCAGCTTAGACTATGGTAGGTTTTACACATATCTAAACTATTCACATCTAATATAAAAAGAAAAGGGGAATGTCCACTCACCGTTATACTGCCCCCAAATAATATTTTATAAACACTGGAACCATCTTACACATGGTATTCACCGAGGTCCTAATCTCTCCTTTCATGATGGGCACATGTAGCCTACATCATGGAGGGGGCTTTACGCACGTCCAAAACAGAAGCTGCGTGGCTAAAATAATTTAGGCCTACCTACAATACATAAATAACAGTTAATGTCAGCTCACTGTTTTGCTCTTCTCAAACTTTATTTTTTAATAAAACTTTGACTTAAGATTTATTTCCAAGCGGTCTCACGAGCCAAACCCTTTATCGACAGTCTTGACTACTTGGCGATTTACATTGGGCAGGACAAAAAAAAAAAAACCTTCATTGAGAGGGGAGGCTATGCTTGGGTTTTAATCAAATAAAAATCACATTACTCTTGTTCCATGTGCGTATGGGCGGTGTGCATCATGTCTGGATGGGCTGCATTTCCTCTGTCAAAATGCATGCCATAACCACCCGCGTTACAGCTTAAACCAGCTTTTGGTTGGTCTTAAATAAGCTGGCTTTAATGGGTCAAAATTGCCCTTGAAAGTGCGTTTGTCACTAGTACCGCCTTAACGCCAGCCGAAAATAGAGGCATAAGTGTCCACAGCAGCAGAGACAATAAAATACTTAATTTGAAGAAGAAACATCATTGTGGCAATTCATATTTTGCAGTACTGTAAATATGAAGTGATGATTGGTTTTAATGTTAAAAATGGTTCTCTTACTTAGAAAATAGTCCTGATCATGTAAGCCTGGACGATAACAAAAACAGCATACGGAATTCAAACATTTTCAGTAATTTTATTTGTGAAGTAATGTCTTTCTACTCAGTAGCACGACTAATTTTACCAATCTGGGAGGTAAAGTCTAGAGTTTTTCATATCGTCATACAGTCCTTCTCTCATCCCGGGACTTACGGTGTTACCGGTTTAGTACACAAGGGGGTGCTGAAATGTTTAAAGCCCATTGTGTGTGTATTAGAGAATGCTAACAAAATTAGCACAATAGCAGATTACCATAGAGGCTGCTATTTCATTTGCGAATTTCATTTGCGAATAATATCACCAACTGTTGTCACCTTCTCACCAAGCTGCTTGGCGATGTTCTTGTAGCCCATTCCAGCCTTGTGTAGGTCTACAATCTTGTCCCTGACATCCTTGAAGAGCTCTTTGGTCTTGGCCATGGTGGAGAGTTTGGAGTCTGATTGATTGCTTCTGTGGACAGGTGTCTTTTATACAGGTAACAAGCTGAGATTAGGAGCACTCCCTTTAAGAGTGTGCTCCTAATCTCAGGTCATTACCTGTATAAAAGACACCTGGGAGCAAGAAATAATAATTATTTCCCTCATTAAAATGCAAATCAATTTATAACATTTTTGACAGTTCAAATAAACCTACCAATTATAGACTGGTAATTTCTTTGTCAGTGGGCAAACGTACAAAATCGGCAGGGGATCAAATACTTTTTTCCCTCACTGTATTCTGCACAAACCTATACGGGATTCTGCCCAAGCCTAGTAAAGTTGTTAAAGTATTCAATAATGTAATGGAATTAAGGTATTAGAATGTACCAGAGGCCACCAAAATAGAACTCGATCTGAAAAAAAAAATCAAATTGTGGGGGGGGCATGCTATCCTATATTTATTTAGTCAGGTTACAGAAAAGACACACAATTCAGGTGTAGAACAACTGTATTTATGGCAGAACAAGACATCTCTCCTGAGAGAATGTTGTCAGAAGATCAGCTCTTCCACTGCTTATGCAACATAATGGTCCTCAACAGAACTAGCAGCAAAGCTTGCATTTCTCTTCTAGTTAACATTGTATGTTACATATTTGAGGCGATAGTGTCTGATCTCCTTGCCCGTCATATCTTCCCTTATCCATCTGTCATTGTTTCTCTCTCTGTAGACAAGGGATTCATGGGATGTTTTCGTTGCATTTGGCTGTGCTCTATGGGTTTTCAGACTGTTGTCGCAAGTTACTCTCCTCAGGTAAGTCTTTAGACTGATTGTTTGTATAATGGAAACGGATCATGTTTCATGGATGTGTACATTCAAATTGACCTAAGTAGTTCTTTATCAGATAGAATGTGAGAGGGCACGTACATACAATACATTCTTTAACTACTAACTTTTCCTCATTTAGTGTTATGTTCAGAAACAGAGATTTGAATAGATGTCCTTCTCACTACACACAAAGGCCATTGTTCTTTCCAGACCTCCTGATGTGGTCACCCTGTATGAACACACTTCCTGTTTTGTGCTGTCGCGCTTCCTGCAGGTCAGCTGTACAGCATTGTATCATCTCTAAGCAACGAGTATGTTCTGTCAGCCGGGTTTGACATCAACACCCCAGACAGCCTGGGGAGGACCTGCCTGCACGCCGCTGCCTCTGGAGGGTGAGCACGCGTACCCGCGCACACACATTTTGTTAATGAAGAGAGAGCTTTGTTAATGGTTGTGTAATCATCTCATTTGTATTTCTGTTCTCTCTTTGACTGCAGAAACGTTGAGTGTCTTAACTTGCTGTTGAGCAGTGGTGCCGACTTGAGTAAAAAGGATAAACTGGGAAAGTGAGTGGTCTCATTCTGGAATGCAACTTGTTTTTCCCCATAGGATTCACTCTGACACAAATGCTATTTTATTCTCGTCCCTTCTCCCGTGAGTGTGACTCATCACCTATCTCCTCTTCCCTCCCTCTCTTGGCAGAGCTCCTTTGCACTACGCTGCTGCGAATGGGAGCTACCAGTGCACGGTTGCCCTGGTGAGTGCTGGTGCCGAGGTGAATGAGCTGGACCAGAAAGGCTGCAGCCCCCTGCACTACGCTGCCGCATCGCAGACCTTCTGCCGGTGAGACACACACAACACACAACACACACACAGAGGGGCAAAAAAATATACCAGACTCCAAAATTTTAACTGACATTTTCTCCCCCCCCCCCCAGAGTGGACAGACATTACTCAGTCGGACACCAGAGTGAGGAGAGGGCGAAGGAGGATTTTTTGTAAGTCCCTCACCATGATGTCATCTCAGTTTTATCCAGCTTAAAACATATAAACCTACCAACTGACCAAGCTCAAAAATGTTGGTTTCTCAGAAGATGGGAACTGTTTAGAAATGTACACTTTCCTGCAATGGTTACCAGTTCAAGTTAACCCGCCCATGTATACTGAACAAAAATATAAACGCAACATGCAACAATTTTAAAGATTCTACTGCGTTACATTTCATATAAGGAAATCAGTCAATTGAAATCAATTCATTAGGCCCTAATCTATGGATTTCACATGACTGGGAATACAGATATGCATCTGTTGGTTACAGATACCTTTAAAAATAAGGTAGGGGCATGGGACCACCATTTGCCTCATGCAGCACAACACATCTCCTTAGCATTGAGTTGATCAAGCTGTTGATTGTGGAATGTTGTCCCACTCCTCTTCAATGGCTACATGAAGTTGCTGGATGTTGGCGGGAACTGGAACATGCCATTGTACATGTTGATCCAGAGCATCCTAAACATGCTCAATAGGTGACATGTCTGGTGAGTGTGCAGGCCATGGAAGAACTGTGACATTTTCAGCTTCCAGCAATTGTGTACAGATCCTTGTGACATGGGGCCTTAAATTATCATGTTGAAACATGAGATGATAGTGGCAGAAGAATGGCACGACAAAAGCCTCAGGATCTAGTCACGGTATCTCTGCATTCAAATAGCCATAAATAAAATGCAATTGTGTTCGTTGTCTAATTTATGCCTGCCCATACCATAGCCATACCGTTGACATCAGCAAATGGCTCGCCCACATGACGCCATACACGTGGTCTGTGGGTGTGAGGATGGTTGGACATACTGCCAACTTCTATAAAACGAAGTTGAAGGTGGCTTATGGTAGAGAAATTAACATTAAATTATCTGGCAACAGCTCTGGTGGACATTTCTGCACTCAGCATGCCAGTTGCACGCTCCCTCAACTTGAGACACCTGTGACGTGTTGTGACTGAACTGCCCATTTTAGTGGCCCAGTACAAGATGAACCTGTGTAATGATCGTGCTGTGTAATCAGCTTCTTGATATGCCACACCTGTCAGGTGGATGGATTATCTTGGCAAAGGAGAAACGCTCACTAACAAGGATGTAACTGAATTTGTGTACAAGATTTGAGAGAAATAAGCTGTTTGTGTGTATGGAACATTTCTGGGATCTTTTATTTCAGCTCATGAAACATGGGACCAACACTTCACATGTTGTGTTTATGTTTGTTCATTGTATTTGACGGCTTGTTTGATCACAATTTTTTTCCTCTCTGTGTTGACATAGTTGTGTATCCAGAAGCTTGTTGGTTGACCTAACATGACGGTCTCCCCTGTATGTGTAGTTGTTTGGAGTATCTGCTGGATAACGGGGCTGACCCGGCTCTGAGGAACACCAAGGGTTACAGCGCAGTCCACTACGCAGCAGCCCACGGAAACAAGCAGAACCTGGAGCTGGTGAGTCAGTGGGAAGAGGGACTGTGTGTCTGTGTGTGCATGCTGCAGACAGGCAAAGATGAGTCGTATCACGGATGCATTTCAACAGTGGCTTACCCTCCTCGTCTTCTGCACTATGAAAGAACAGGACAAGTGGCGGTGAAGTCCTAGTAGACATCCATGTTGCTTTCACTAGTCCGTTTTCAGATCAGTGCCGATGAAGACGAGGAAACTTTAGAGCATTGAGATGTGTTCAAATTTGCACTTGGTTTGAAACTGGTCATAGCCTTTGTAATAAAGTGGTATTTTCATCCACACCTTTAAGCGCTGGGAGTGGGTGTCGGTAAATCATTTACTTTCACTTCCTCGTCACAGGGCTAAGCTCAGGTGACTGAGTCGTGTACCGCTCCCTTTGGAAAGTGCAGTAATCTCTGAATGTGGTGCAGTGTGTACAGGTTGTAAACTCCTGTCTTTGTCCCTCTGTCCCCCAGCTCTTGGAGATGTCGTTCAACTGTCTGGGCGACGTGGAGAGCAGTGTTCCAGTTAGCCCTTTGCACTTAGCCGTGAGTACAGTACACCCGCTGAGCCTCGTTTCCGCTGGCCTGAAGGTCTACTTGGCTGTACTGTCTATGCACTTTCTATAGATTGTTTCAACTTCAAATGAACACATTGCACTAGTTTAATTATGGTCCCTCTTAGTTCTACAGTGCAAGTTCAAAGTTGGAGTGAACTATTAATTTAACACACTTACCCAATGAATTGACACGTTTACCCCCCCCCCCCCCAATTCTCACACACTTCAGTTTGACTGTTGTGTGGTTCTAGTTCTGAAGTTGGAGTGTGATGTCCCTCGAACACCGTGACCCATCGCCATTCTCACACTCGTGTTTTTCTCCCTCCACCCAGGCGTATAACGGTCACTGTGAGGCGTTGGGGGTGCTGTCTGAGACGCTGGTGAGTCTGGACGTTCGGGATGCGGGGGGGCGCACCGCCCTGTACTTGGCGGCCCAGAAGGGACACGCTCAGTGCTTGGAGGTCCTGCTGTCCCATGGGGTCTCCTGCCACCTCAGGGAGCGCCGCAACAAGTGGACCCCACTCCATGTCGCAGGTGTGTGTGTGCGTTTTCCACTTTCCGTGGTTTTCGTGATTGTTAGATTCTAATCCACAATGGTGTTTGGATGTGTGTATGAGCTTTTGTCAATATTTTCAGTCGTCTCTGTTACCTGCTCTTCATTGCGTGTGTGAGCTTGTCTCAATATTTGACCTCCGTCACCACCTCCTCCAGCTTCCAACGGCCAAACAGACTGTCTGCTCATGCTGGTCAACCGAGGGGAGAAGGCTGACATCATCGACATTGCCGACGTACAGGGACAGTGAGTGACTGTCATTCATTTCTTGAACATGTTTGTTGAAAAATGTGTGTTTGTTGAAAAATGTGTGTTTGAGTATGTGTTTGAGTATGTGTTTGAGTATGTGTTGTTTGAGTATGTGTTGTTTGAGTATGTGTTGTTTGAGTATGTGGTGTTTGAGTATGTGGTGTTTGAGTATGTGGTGTTTGAGTATGTGGTGTTTGAGTATGTGGTGTTTGAGTATGTGGTGTTTGAGTATGTGGTGTTTGAGTATGTGGTGTTTGAGTATGTGGTGTTTGAGTATGTGGTGTTTGAGTATGTGGTGTTTGAGTATGTGGTGTTTGAGTATGTGGTGTTTGAGTATGTGGTGTTTGAGTATGTGGTGTTTGAGTATGTGTTGTTTGAGTGTGTGTTTGAGTATGTGTGCACCCACTAGAATAGGAAAGATGATTTTTGCTGTTTTTCTAAACACAATTCTCAGGTAGTGGGATCCCTTTTTATCTACTGGTTATTTGTGTGTAAAAAACCCTGGGATTGTGTGTGTGTAGGACGGCCCTGATGCTGGCAGCTCTGGGCAGCCACACTGACTGTGTCCACATCCTGCTGGAGAAGGGAGCCGGGGTCGACGCCGCCGACAAGCGAGGCCGCACTGCCCTACACAGAGCTGTGAGTGTCCCCACCATGTGTATGTGCTTGGTCTAACCATAACATCTGCTAAATCTCAAAATATATTGCCAATGGGGGTCCCCTGCAGTCACGTTCATCGAATCTGGGTAGATGGGACACTTAGAGAAACTGCTGATGAACTACACTATATATACAAAAGTATGTGGACATCCCTTCAAATTAGTGGATTCTGCTATTTCAGCCACACTCATTGCTGACAGGTGTATAAAATCGAGCACACAGCCACGCAATCTCCATAGACAAACATTGACAGTATTTTTGCAATTTTATTTAACTAGGCAAGTCAGTTAAGAACAAATTATTAATTCCAATGAGGGCCTACCCCGGGCCAAACCCTCCCCTAACCCGGACGACGCTGGGCCAATTGTGCACCGCCCTACGAGACTCCTGATCACGGCCGGTTATGATACAGTCTGGGATCAAACCAGGGTCTGTAGTGATGCAGTGCCTTAGACCGCTGCGCCACTCGGGAGACTTATTGAAGAGCTCCGTGACTTTCAAAGTGGCACCGTCATAGGATTGTTTGTCAAATATCTGCGCTTCTAGAGCTGCCCCGGTCAACTCTTAAGTGCTGTTATTGTGACGTGGAAAGGTCTAGGAGCAACAACGGCTCAGCTGTGAAGGGGTAGGTGCCACAAGCTCACAGAATGGGACCGCCAAGTGCTGAAGCGAGTAAAAATCACCGGTCTTCTGGTGCAACACTCCCTGGAGACCAACTCCGTATTAATGCCCATGATTTTGCAATGAGATGTTTGGTGAGCAGGTGTTCACAGTTTTGGTCATGTAGTGTATATTGACCTGCAGTGATGGTCCAAGAAAGTTATTCCTTTCAACTTTCTTCTCGATCTCTCTGTCCTCTTTCTCTTGTCAGTGAAGGGTTCTGTCTCTAACTCTTTCTCTGTCTCCTCCTGCAGGCGGTGATGGGCAGTGAGGACTGTGTGTCGGCCCTGCTGGAGCATGGTGCTTCGGCTCTGTGCAGGGATTTCCGGGGGCGCACCCCCCTGCACCTGGCCGCCTCCTGCGGTCACATGGAGCTCCTGCGCAGCCTGCTGCAGGGCGCCACACGCACCGACCCCCTCGACTCAATGCTGGACTACAGCGGATACACTCCCACCCACTGGGCCGCTTACCACGGTGAGTCACACACACAACCTTCCCTGAGAGTCTACAAATAACCTCAGTGAGTAACACACAGTGTGGGATTGGGCTAAATAGCATTGAGAGAACTTCTAAACTGTGTCTTGACTACATCTCTCGTCTCTTTCAGGGCACGAAGACTGTTTGGACGTTTTACTTGAACACAAACCTTTTAGTATCCAGGAAGGAAACCCCTTCACCCCATTGCACTGTGCTCTGTGAGTACCGCCGCTGGTTCCCCTTGCTCTTTAGGGTTCTGGATTCCGCTATTATTATCAGAGCTTCTGTTTTGAAAAACGTAAATCTGTCGGAATGATGAGACCTGGTGTTGAATTCATCAGAATGTTGACCTGGCTACTGCTGTCCTTTTTGTATGACGGAGAGATGGAGGATGTTTTCTCACAGTTTGTCTGGTTCCTTTCCAGAATAAATGGCCATGATGGTGCTGCTGAACTACTGGTAGAGATGGTCGGACCTCAGATGGTGAACATCAGAGACGCCAAAGGAAGGTGTGTGTCTGTCGTGACTTTCTGCATATGCCTTTGTGTGTACGGAGCTCTGTCAAGTCTAGTGTATTGCAGCTTGCCACTCGCTTACCTGTCTCGGTCTTGTCTGTCTGGTGGTGGCTGTCCTGGGCTGTGCCTGAAGGACCCCGTTGCATGCAGCTGCCTATTCGGAGAGTGTTGGCGGGCTGCAGCTGGCCCTGGTCCAGGGGGCAGAGGTCAATGCCGTGGACACCACAGGACGCTCCGCCCTGATGGTTGCCGCCGACAACGGACGGACCACAGCCGTCGGTGAGTGGCCAGAAAATAGATAATGTAATTATTGCACCCAGTAAATATGAGAACTGAATGTTTAGTGGGCTTATTAGTTTGGTATACATTTGTTTTTATTTTATATGTATTTATTAAGTATTAATGAACTGTGTAATTGTGGACACCACATCAAATGGCAACCCTTGCTAGTGACCATAGCAAGTGGAGGAAGCTTGTTGTCGACTGTTCTGCAGCCGAATGATGTGTAATTGTGAGAGATGTGTGAACCCAACAGAGATCCTGCTGCACCAGGCCAAGGCAGACCTGACTCTGCTGGATGTCAACGACAACACCGCCCTTCACCTGGCCTGCAGCAAGGTGAGAGACACACACAGTCCTGCAGCAAGGTGAGAGACACACACAGTCCTGCAGCAAGGTGAGAGACACACACAGTCCTGCAGCAAGGTGAGAGACACACACAGTCCTGCAGCAAGGTGAGAGACACACACAGTCCTGCAGCAAGGTGAGAGACACACACAGTCCTGCAGCAAGGTGAGAGACACACACAGTCCTGCAGCAAGGTGAGAGACACACACTGTCCTGCAGCAAGGTGAGAGACACACACTGTCCTGCAGCAAGGTGAGAGACACACACTGTCCTGCAGCAAGGTGAGAGACACACACTGTCCTGCAGCAAGGTGAGAGACACACACTGTCCTGCAGCAAGGTGAGAGACACACACTGTCCTGCAGCAAGGTGAGAGACACACACTGTCCTGCAGCAAGGTGAGAGACACACACTGTCCTGCAGCAAGGTGAGAGACACACACTGTCCTGCAGCAAGGTGAGAGACACACACTGTCCTGCAGCAAGGTGAGAGACACACACTGTCCTGCAGCAAGGTGAGACTCCGTCATACGCCTAGCTGACACACGGTCTACTGTTATTTAGAATTATGACTCACTGTAGCCAAATTCACAACCTAAGTTATTTTTAAAACTCTGGCATCTATCAACTATACAGAAAACAAGCATGACAGATCCACATATCATTGGATAACTGCTTTACATCTTCAGATTGCTCATGTTTATTACTGTTGATGCCAAAGCATTATTAGGTGGCTGGGAAATGGCATGTGTGTACTAAACCTGACCTTTATGTGTTTCCCTGCAATAGGGGGTATATTTGTACATCAAGCTGCCTTGCGCTACAGAAACAGGAGATCTTGCCTTTATAGGCTGTTCTCGGACAAGGCTCGCTTGCTTACTTAATGTGTTTTCTCCCACAGGCTCATGAGATGTGTGCCCTGTTAATCCTGGGAGAGATCAGCGACCCCTCCCTCATCAATGCAACAAACAGTGCACTGCAAATGTGAGCCATCATCGCAGAGACTCAACTGTTCAACACTGTATAAAACCCAAGCTTCATCTCTCACTCAGCCCCTTTAAACTCCCAGTCTATATGACTCCTAACTGACCTATACAAAACCATGAAGACCTAGCGTTTTGTTTACCCAGGTGGTCTATTGACTGTTTATCCCATTTCCCTCTTCCCCAGGCCCCTTCATATCGCAGCGAGGAACGGTCTGGCTACAGTGGTCCAGGTGCTCCTCAGCCAGGGGGCAGCTGTGATGGCTATAGATGAGGAGGGTGAGTCACCACAGTGTCGGTTAGTGTTGGCCATTTTCTTCTGTCGCTTCGGATAGCGTGTCTGATATGCATGTTCACTTCTTGACTAAGCAGGTTGTTATTGGAAACCATAAAAGATCATTTGTTATTCTTAAATGTGAAATATACATTTTAATCAATGTGCGTGTTTCTGTCTCCTATCGTCAGGCCACACCCCGGCCCTGGCCTGTGCCCCTAACAAGGACGTGGCGGACTGCCTGGCCCTGATCCTCTCCACCATGAAGCCTTTCCCTCCCAAAGACGCCAGCGCCGCCGCCTCCTTTGGCCTCAACCTGCTGAAGCACTGTGGCATCGCCACCACCTGCGGGCCCCTGCCCAACGGCACCCTGCACCACGCCTACGCCAAGGACCGCCACGGCACCGCCGGCCTGGACGGCTGCTTCACCGAGTGAAGCGAACCCCCAACCTGTTTCCCTCAGACCTCCCTACCCTGTCCCCTTATATCTTTAACTAGCCAGATCTGCCCTCTTTAATCCACTATGATCCGGGGGACCCCCCCCTTCTAACACACACAACAAGAGCAGGAATATACTTTGAATTACATGTGTGTATGTGAGCGTGTGCGTTTGGATGTGTGTGTTTGGATGTGTGTGTCGGTATATGTGCGTGTGCGTTTGTCTGTGTGTTTAAAGAAAAACTAAATCCCTTATGGGTGCAGTCAAACCTATATGCAATTATTTGCCTCTCCTCTGTGGCATATCGTCTCTGTCGTCGCTAGCCTGGCCTTAGGTCAGACACCCTCTGTCCAGTGTCCAGGACAGAGCACGTCACTGAGTCCCTCTGAATCGTACCGGCAGAGTTTCTGTATCATCAAGTTATCACGGTTTTGTTGAATTAACAGATTCACAAGCATGTGTAATAAGCTACGGTCGAAATTAATTCTAAATTTAAATTATTGTGAATTTTTGATATTGCACTTCAACAACGAATGAACTTACCTCGCAAATCCCAGTGAAAGCGATGACCTAGTAGGAGAACGGTGCCTCGCCAACTTCTACTCTGACTGAAACTGGTGCAATATGCAGCATGTGTGGGTATTTCCAGTGCTGTGCCTCTCTCCGAAGACTAGAATAAAACTGAAGTAGTAGAGCGAGGGAAAGAACGGGAGAGAGTGATAGACCGTCGCTGGGTTTGACTGTACAGTTAAGAGTCTGGGTGAGTTGAGAGCTCTGCAGAGAAGCCCATGGATTTGAAAACAAGCGGTGACAAGCTGGTGTTGACTCACCTAGAAGTCCGACAATAAGTCAGATGCCTGACTTTTGTTGGCTGGGTTTTTCTGCATTAGCCCCCTCTCACTGAGTCCATACTGAAGGGAGTCGTTGTGGGTCTTGCCTGAACCCCACTCCCATTCGTCACTGTCGTAGAATACTTTTGGTACCTTAAGGCGGTTCCAAGACGTTTCTGGATATTTAACAATGTTGTGCCTATGGAATACTGAGAGACAACCACAACCCCTTAACCTCACCTAGTTTATACCCTCTGATCTCCCACCTGATTCCTGATTATTTAAGATTTTAAAAGAGAACAATGCTAGTGGGACATTTTTAAAGGATGAAATGTAGATTTGAAGAGAAATGGGTTTAGCACACATACTGAACAGCATAAGCTATTTTTGTTGCTGTCGTATAAACACTTGTTTACATAATGTAAATGGTCGTCGTATTTACTTGTGATTCGACAGTCTATGTTTGCACAATAAGGCCATGCTTCCAGTAGGAAAATAAAGAGCGAAGACGTGTTTTCAATATAGCTGCTAAAATATTGCTGCCTTTTCCATGGATTCTATTCACGGTTTCTGTCAATGCGGGTCTACATTTGGTGTGTACATTTTTTTTTTTCATTATTGGGAAGCAATATTTAAACAGACTTCAAATTCTGTTTTTACCTCAACATTGGGGATGACTTCAAGTTTTCAAGAAAATAATTTGCACTACCTCCAAAGTTAAAGTATTATTTTTCAAATGGAATAGGTAGAATGTTTTTAATTGTTTTTCTATTCTTTCCAAACAGCCATACTTGAAAAAAAAAAGGTAATCCCAATCAAACGGCATGCGCTGTAATCCTCCACGTTGATAGGCATAGCATTGGGAGTTGTCAAAAGTACAGCCAAAAACACAAATGCATTCCTTTTCAATTTTAATTAGGCACGTCTTGTACTTACCTCAAAGATTTTAACAACGCAACTCATTGACTCCTGTTTGGGCCACACTATAGATCCATGAATTTTTGTTGATAGCTTCTCTGTCGCCTTTTGCACAGTAGTTGAATCCGTATAGTTTTAAGGGTAATCAGTTGATTACGCTATTTATGGAGATTGTTAGTTATGTTCATCTGAACAGAATTCAAAATGATGTTCACTCCATTTGTAATTGTTTTCTTGAGATTGTAAAGACCCCCCCCCCCCCCCCATTCATAAAGTAATTTTAATATTGAAAAGGAGAAAGTATGTTTAAATCCATGGTGTACTGTAACATTCTGCATTAGCCTGCCTTGTATCTGTATTTTACATATTACATAAATGTAGTTAGATGGCAAAATTGCACAAGTAGTGTTACTGTACCGATGCATATCTTTTCTCTTAACAGTACACCATATTGACAAAGTGTGGCTGACACAAAAACACACATACATATATTATGTTGGTACGGTTATGTATGGACAGCTACTTTTTTAAATGTTTTGAGATGACAATCAGCATCACAAGGGCTTTTTATTTATAAGTAAATGCTTTTCGGAAGTTGTTTTTAAGAAGTGTCTTTCGGGATTTAGTTTATTTGAGTCATTGAGTATTTCTTTACACCCGTTTTGAAGTATGTGTGCTCCCATTTCTCTTTTTCGGCAACAAGAACACCATGTTGAAATGTCTGGTACAAATACCTCCATTGTGTTATACACTGACAACCTTAACCCTCTTCCTCTGTTACATTGTTGTTTCTCTCTGGATATGCCTCATTCCTATTATCAGTTGTCACCTAGAATTGTTCTCTTTTGAATGGAATATCAAAATCATTTTGCACATCTCTTTTAGATGTACGTACTATTCATTATATTAAGAGAGAAAAAAAGTTGATGCATCAATTTCTGAATCATATTTCAGCCTGAGATTCATTGTCAGCTCCTGGTGCATTCAATCATAGGGCTGGGAAGGAACTGTGTTTTAAAAAAGGAAAATCTGATCTTGCACCTATTCAGATGCCAGTAATGTTATTCCACAAGGTTTTTAATGTCAAAGCCTTTAAAAAAAAAAAAAATAAGATGACAAAGTCGATATTCTTTACATGATGTAGGAATAGCAAATTCCAAAACCAGTGTCGTTGTTCCTCATATTTATACTAATATGCTAAAAAAATGATTGTATTAAGCTACCTGAAATTTTTGTGGCATTTTACATAAGCCTTTTTATATGATGTCAGAGAAGGTTTAGGCCCAGTTCGATGAGGTGAGATCACATCGAATAGTAAGCCATTTAATAATGTTCTAGGGTGAATTGCGATGTTAATTATAATTGTTGCGTTGATTTAAATGAGAATAGGAACTTACTAGATCACTTTTTTTTCTCTCCCCTATATTGTGTGACATTTCATTGACCGTGGATTTGGTGTAGCCTACGGTTTTGTTGTCGTTAGGCTGGTTAGACATGACATTGAAAACCCCAATCTCCCTTTTGGAATAAGTTTTAATGTGAAACCGAATCCCTTATTGATCAATCGGATGCCTAAAGACATACACATAAAGAGTTAAAGGACTAAATTCATGAAGCCCCTTCCCCTTTTTTAAATTGTCTTATTTCCTCCCTCCCTATTTACCTATTCTGTTTACACTGTGGGCATAGATGAACCTAGTATTGTGATCTTTGGGGCCATAGAATGTCGGCAAGCATTTAAGATTTTCAGTGATGCAACAAAAACAACCATTTTCACTCAGTCCTGACCCAAAGCACTTATTTCAAGAATAAGCACTTTTGTATATTTAATATCTCTGTGTATTTATGTATACCGGTACATACAGTATGTTACCTATGTAGATATAAACTTCTATTTAGGGAGAACAATACCTTCAGTGGAGAGATGAGAGTACATGAACTGGTGACTGATCTTCACAATCATGTGTGATGTGCTTGTGGGAGAGACACTGTTTAATTGGAGGGGCATGTTTCTCTTTAGGGTTAGCATAAGAGAGCAGTGAAAAGTCTATGGTCACACCTTGGTGTGCACACGTGTGCAGCAAAAAAAAAACACATTTCAAATGGAAAATTATACTTGCGCTGCCTTTCATTGAGTTGCCAAAAAGCAGGGGATGAAACTGAAAAACACTTGACTTTACCGAATTTGAGATATTACGTACATTTGCAGACATCTTAACTAAGCCATATTAGTCCATTGCTGACAAAAACGTGAATGTATGGTCTAAATTATGGCAGGGGTTTTGGTTTTCGAGTAACTGACTTTTGCCGCACTGTTTAAGTTAAGTTCTAGAAATGATGGGAAAATAATGAAAAATGAACTAAAGCAAAATAATCTTTACCTCTGCCTCCTCATGCATAGATGTTGTAGGATTGTGTTTCTTCTTTTGATATGAAGGGATGGCTAACTAATTTGTGCCATTGAAGGGTATTATTGCATTCTGCAGATGGGTTAGCCTATAAAAACGTGGTACATCCAGCATATATATGCCTTACGTTTAGCGGTACAAGCCTCACTCCAATATAATCATTTTGACTCTTAAAAATCATTTGGTGAATGATACTTTTAGTTCCTCTCTAGCTTTTGTTTGTCAACAATGGGCACTAGCGCTAATAGCCGAGCTATCCCTCTTAACCATGGACTCACCATGGACTGCCTTTACAATACCTCTTAGAAATGATATATAGTTGTTTTGCTACTGTATGTTTTGTTTGTAGTGCGTAGCCGATTTATACATTTGGGAATGTGTCCGTTTTTGTCTATCAAAACAGTCGACCTTAATAACTCCCCATTCTGTTACCTAGACTCACAAGTGCCGTAGAAATACCTGTTTGTCTATGAAAAAAGGAATTGTCTTTGATTCTCAGTGGAGATGGTATTTGTGTGATGCTCAACACAAAGAGAGGAATCATGTTTTTTTTGGGGGGGGGGGGGGGGGATTAGATTGTGCTTCATCCTTTATAATTCATCCTTTTTTATGAAGGTAGAATTGTAATTCTGGATGGCATCTAATGAATTTAACTAATGTATCAATTAAACAGGTTTTGGTTGATGTTTCACATGCAACATCTGAAATGTTATCAGTATGGTATGGAAAAGCATCTGTGTAGAATTTTTTTGTGTTGTAAAGGACGATAATACCTTACAATGGCTCAAATGGCAAAGATGGACAACTTTCTCAAAATGCTTCAGTTTGTAGGAATGAGAGACATGGGCGCTTTGGCCAGTGGATGGAGTGAAATAGATAGCATTAGATAATTGTGAATGTGCATGGTGGAAGACTGATCAAGTCCAAATTTTATTTTGAAAAAGCAGTATGGGTAGTAGGGTAGAAGATGGTAAAATTGCACATAAGTAATTGAGTCCGAGTACTGTAAACTGAGTTACAGGAGAAGTTGGGCAAAGAACAATTAAAAACTTTGGAAGGAAGCAGATTCAACACATCATTTATTTCCTTTTATTTTATTTGTATAGATTAAGAGTATTTATGGATTTTGGGCAACTGACAAAATGTTGCCATCAGATATGTGAGTGGAAAGTAGGGTCGCGTTAAAATTGGAGAATAGGAAGAACATACACTATTGGTATAGTGGCCTAATGTAGCTGCCTTTATCTTGATGAGACACTATGGTCCTTTAGTGAGAAAGCATTCATATGGTATCGAACACATGTCATGCTGATTCAATAACCTCTAAATTAGGTATGGAAGGGATAGAAGTTTGAAACAAAGAGCATGTTGGTTTCTTTTAGTTATGCCAGTGATCACCATGGTGATGCTGTCCGTAACGTAGTCCTCTGGGATATCTCCCATTTACCTCTAGGACATCGATGTCCTTCATTACTTGAAAAGTCATTGGATTAAGGCAATAGCTAGGCAGTTACCTTTTTTTGTTTTTTTTATTCCCATTTGAAAGGATTCTTTCAAATCAAGAGGACACCGTGAACATTTCCTCTTCAAGCATAATATAAACGGCAGAATTAGAGCTTTCTTTGTTATTAGAATTTGTTGAAAATAAATGGCTACAATTTTCTCAAAAAAGTAAGCATGTGAAATGCGGTGCCATCATATTAAATGGATTAAACAAGATTCATTCATCTCATGACGTTTCTAGTCATAAATGACATTTGATCACCAAAACCAAACACCTTGAAATTGACAGAATTATGTCATCTTCAATGTCCAGATTCATGGGTGAAGCACACTATTAAGTTATTCCATGATTCCAACTTCTGCATGTCTGTCCTATCTCTATGTAGACCAAATGTTTCTTAAAGAAGATGGCATGTCTGATCATGTTAAGATTCTTGCTTTTTATAGCTTGTAGGCTATGTTCATGCCTTCATTATTCATTTGTTTATGTTGTACAACTACTACGTGCACAAGATTTACATGCTTATTCAGTCGTAACATCCAAATTCTTGTTAAAATTTAACCAAACTGTCGGTCCCACTTTTCTGCTATTCGACCCTCCGGTTGTGTGGCCCATGTTGTACTGTCTGAAGTTTGTCTGGTCCTAACTTGTTTGATTACGTTTGTCACTCTTGTGCCTCTGAAGTTAGTTAAGGCTTAGTAACACTTGTTCAAAACAAAGCAAACTGATGTATGGGTTGACTTTATTCTCTAACAGTATTTGGCTTCTTTGAAATACTTCAGAGATGTAGACCCACCAATAGCTTTATTTTGTCTGTCTTCTCTTCCTCTTCAAGGACAGTTACTGAGTTGACCCTCCAAATAGACTATAGAGGGATGCACTGGTGTTGTCTCCTTAGTGGAGAGTGATGTCCACACAATTTTTTTATAGTATGCCTTCATGTATTACTTGATTAGCCGTTATCAGACATTGAACAGCTTACCTCAAGATGTTATGTCTCACAATGATTTGTACCCAAACCAGTGCATATTATTGATGTATTGGACCTCATTGGAGAGTAAATGTGATACATATTATGCAACTTTTGTCACTTTTTTTATTTTATTTTATTTGATGGTTGTTTCATGACTCGACTGCTTCTTGACAGCCACCCATAGGATGGGGCAATGCAAGTAGGAATCCTGGGTGGGGCAGTGGTCTAAGGCACTGCATCGCAGGGCTAGAGGCATCACTACAGACCTGGGTTCGATCCTGGGTCTGTATCACAAATTGCCATGATTGGGAGTCCCATAAGGCGGCGCACAATTGGCCCAGCTTTGTCCGGGTTAGGGGAGGGTTTGGCTGGGGTAGGCCGTCATTGTAAAATAAGAATTTGTTCCTAACTGACCAGCATGGGAAAATTTAAAGGTTAAATAAAATAAATAAAAACAGTTAAATTAGGATATTGAATCATGATGTTTCCATTAAAGAAATGCTTCGATAGGCAACCAAAGGAGAGATGTATTGGACCGGAAGTTGTTTTAGATCCACATCATAAAGTAACTTATTTATGAGACTTCTGTGCATTTCTATATATATATTGTATGTCACATGGCTGGTCAAAATTGTTATAGTTAAAGAATGTTACCTTGTAAACTGCGAAACCCAGCTCCTCTATGACCACCAAATACAATCCTGACTGACACTTTGTCGTGATACAGACTGGCATAATAAACTGTGTCCTTACAAAACCATTGAGTGAATAGTTAAGTCCTTGGGGGAAAAAAATATTTTACACATCAGCAAAATGGTCTTCCGTTCATGCCAATTGAAAGCCTTATTGTTGATAAACGTGGAGGTCACACCTCCCAGGAACACAACTGCTCACAATTACAGACCCGGTGAAGCCAGTGAGCCATTGTTGTTCATTCAAAACACACAACATGATTCTAGTGCTTCCCAGTCTTATCATCCATCCATGTCGTGCACTGTGGCTTCAACTCCTCAAGCAATTGTTAATTGGTTGGAGAAATATACAAAGAAACACTCATGCTGTTGTCATAAATCCAAACACCCTCTGGATGTACAACTTGACTGTAGTTTATTTTGCTCTCGTTTGATTCTTGCCTTTGGCTTGCTTGCCATATTTGTCAAGGGACCTGAAAAAACACATTGAAATAGTGTTGAATCCCAGTAGTGATAATACTGGAGTTATAGTGTGAATTCATAATAAAAGCAATATTGGCAAGTGCACTTTGTTGGGTGTTCTAAGCACAACATCACTAAAAATGCACTTCAGACAGAGTAGTGTGTAGAGATTGTTGTTGATTTACTTAACTAAATGGTATTGAAATTAACATGGTAAATTATTATAAAGCAAGACTTATATTTGTGACATTTGTAGTACCATTTTAGCAGTATGTTGATTTGATCAAGATGTAGTTTTAGTTGGTGTCTGTACAACCGCCCCCCTTATATAAAATGAACCGACTTAAGATAATCACGAATAAACGTTGTGGCTTAGGCATTTTTAGGCTAGTTTTTATGCAACTCCTTTAATTGTGTGTGTGTGTGTTTAGATTGTTCTCTGTACTACAACATGTTCTAAGAATAGGTGGTGGAAGAAGATTGTATTTTGTGGACAAGGAAGTCAATGGATTGCTATGCCACAGAACTTAATGTTTTGATTACTTTTACAGTACAGTGAGTAGGCATAGAGTTCTGTATTTTAAGTGTGTTCGTGTGTGACGATTTGGGCAGTTAGCTGTCATGTCTTCATTAGTGAGTATGAGGTCGAGTGTGCGACGGTAATATGAACCGCTATCAGCAAAAGGGCAAAGAAAAAGTGTTCATTCCTGTCTATTGTATTTCTTTACCCACTTCCTGGTTTATAAATACCGTAAAGAATATTGTTTTTTCCTTCTAATTATTAACGTGAAATACATTTCCTTTGAAACACAAGTGATGTATGTAAGATTCTGGTGCAATGGCCTGTAATAGTTTTTGGTTGACTCATTTTAAATGTTATTGTTAATTTGAGCATATTTGAAAATAAATTAGCACGTAGGATACTGTACTATGTGGGGTAGACTAATATGCATTAACAGACCTTTTTGAATGAAATTTAAAGCACTGGTGTAATTGAAAGCTTGATGTTGGTGGTTGGTAGTCCTTTGCTTTAACAGCCCTTATTTTTACTTTGGTTCTGGATATATTAGCGTCTTATTCAGGAGGGCGTCTCGGTTTGACTCAGTCATTGGACATTGCTTTGAATTATGCTAGGATTTGTTTACTCCAATAGACCAGCCAAGCAAAATGTAACACAAGCCTGGTCTACGGGCTACAATCTTGAATTATTATGTGCTTTGACTGTCCGTATTGCCTCTGCTAGAATTTCATTGGCTTCTTGTTTCGCTGCAATTTTTTTCACCATATTGGAAGTTTTGGGTTAAAGTTAGTAATTGGTCATAAAGTTGAACGTTAGGCAGGTATTTTAACCACTAATAGTCCCTATCTGGTTTTAGTCCATAGAAGGGATAGAATATGCCAAGCCGATGTTGACTTCCCATGTGACTTCAGCATGAACTGTAGGTGATCATGAAAGTGTTATTGTGCTTCATTTAGGCCAAACTATAAATTAGGAGGTGCAAAATGAGCAAGTGGAAATGCATGAAATGCTTTCTCTTTGGCACCTTTCTGTTTTGAAGTACTGCTGCCTGGTGAAGAGCTTGAGCATGCCTGCATTCAGTATTTTCTAGAGCATTCAGTAAACATTTAAGTTTTATTAGCATGAGATTGTGATTTTTGAATCCATATTACCTCAAATATATCAGTTAAAAGTAATACATTTAAGTTAAAACAAATGGTCTCACCTCAAATGTCCATTCTATTTTGAAAGTGACTTTTACTGCTAATGTAATATGATCATGTTTTATTTTGCCTACCTCCTTGATGCACAGCTACTCTTTGTCTCCTTAGCTCATAACCACCTACAGTGAGCTACAAAGGTAGTGTGACCGTGACACATTTGGGGGGGGGGGGAACTTATGTACAAAAAGTGCTGTAATTTTGAAACGGTTCACCCGATATGGATGAAAATACCCTAAAGGTAAAGCTGACAGTCTGCACTTTAACCTCATAGTCATCGTATCAAATCCAAAGTGCTGGAGTACCGAGCCAAAACGTTTTTCACTGTCCCAACACTTTTGTAGCTCACTGTATACTAGTGTCTGGAAAATATGAAAGCATATTAATCACTTAATCACAAAAAAAAGTGAGCTTGATTTTGTGTGTGTGTGTACGTGCGCTTGTAACATGGAAAGAAAAATGATATCCCAACAACCACTGGAATGTGAAGCCAAACTGTATTTTGATCGAATGAAATCTCTTAAGGTCTAACTGTTGTAGCATACATGTGAACCTCGTCTCTGGTACATGTTTTCTATCCTTCAGATAATTGTTGCAACAAGGTACTTTATGATTGTTTTTTTTTAAACCCCGTCCTGAAAGTATCCACCAGGAATCATCCTGTTTTTCATAGTATGGTGGGTTTTTACTGTAAGTGTGTAAGTTGAGCCATACGTCTAAAAGTCTAGTTTACAGCTGCAACTGTCTACAACTACCAGAGATTAGGAGAACGTGTGTATCTTAATTACAAAAGCAACATAACTAAAGCTGTTATTGAAGTCAAATTATGGAGATGTGGTGTTTGTGTGAAGGGAAATCGTATTGCATCCAGCCTTAAGCCTTCAAACGAAAAACAAATCTAGACCTTAATTTGTGATCATGCTACCACCACAACTCCCATCACCTCTCCCAACCAACTGACCTTTGACTTTTAAACTGAAGCATAGGTATGTGATTTACAGGAATAGGGGTTAGAGATTTATTCCGTAAAAGACACACACACACACACCCTTCCAACCCTGAACAAATCTCCAACATGTTCATTATTTTGACATTGCAATCCTTGAAAGCACTTTGCCTTGTTATATAATTGTGTGCTACTGAATGGTTATTTCTTACAAAATGTTCTGAAAATGTATAAAATACATTATTTAATGATTTTAGTGAAACAGTGTAATCTGCATTGACCTTTCTGACATTACAGGAGAAATTTAACAAACCAAGGCATTGAAACCGGATCGATTTTATACAATGTATGCTACAGCATTTGAGTCTTGTCATTCAGTGTTGTGGCTTAGGATTGGTTATGTTTAAATAAATTGCTATTGCTTAATATCTAGCTACTTTGTGTTTTCTTTATTTAAAATTTTCAAGCCAGAATCCTTAATTGAAACTAGTGTATGTTTTTTTTTTTTTTCTCTCTATCTGGGGCTGGAGAAGTGTAACCACTTTCAAATTAATAAACATATCTATGGATGCAAGGACTGACCATCCATGATACCAAATGTGTAGTTTTATACAGTTTGTTTACAAACATTGGAGTAAAAATGGTCATGTAAGCTCACTATTCCAGACCAGTTTGAACGGTCGTACAACATTTAAAGTGTGGCTGCTGTCACAAGGTTCTGAATCTGATGGGGTATGACAGTTGACCTAAGCTCATGAGGCATTTAAGTTAAATTCATCAAATCAATATAATTTATTTAAACATCCAAAAATGGATGTAGCAACTAAGGATTCTGGCAATTAAGGATTTCTGAATCCAACTTCACATAAATCTGTCAGGTTTGGGCTACGTTTTGCACAGAGCCTACACAGCACATTAGTTAAAAGACCATTGGAAAACTGCCTGACTTTGAAAAACACGTTATGGCTTCCCATTAAGCAGCTTAATTGTAAAAAAGAAGAAAAAAAAATATTTCTCACATACTTTTTCTTGATGGTTACATAACCTTTAGTGAACTTTAGTGTACCTTGTAAACAAACCTAATTAAAATCAAATGTCTTAACATTTACCACATACAACTGGGAAAATACATTTGAACAGCCCTCCAGCTGGTAATTACTAGTGAAAAACTTGACTATCATCCTTCATGTGATGTTTCCTTACCCATAGGAAGTCCCACCCATTTGACTACTTTAAAATGGTGAAACCCTCAATAGCAAGGTTCATGCCAAAATGGGTTTTATCCATTTAGAGTCCTAACTCTATGGTGGTAAATTTCCACTTCGAACGCAGCATTAGTCTCATTTGACATTTCTGGAGAGGGATGGACTTTGCTTCCTTCTGCTCCAATCATCTTTTTGCTGAACGTCTAGTTTCCTTTCCATTGCTGACAGCTGTCGCTCCTGGATTGGCTGCTCTGCTGCCAACATCACTGCCAGCCTGCCCTCCCTGTTGAGGATTAGTCGAGCTCCCGGAACCTTGAGAGTTTACACCGTTCCCATTGGTAGTTTCATTACCTAGAATAAGAAATTGCAATGCTTAATTTATAAATCTTCATAAATAGTGATAGAAGGGAGAGGTAAAGTGTTAGTGTTCACAATTAACCAATTGCCCCCAAAAAATACACTGCTGTTTGTATACACTGAATGTGGCTGGACCAGCCACTCACAGGTAAAAGAAGCAACTTTACAGCTTAAAGCAGCAATGAAAAATTATATTGTTATTTCATGGAATTGTATTCCTTTAGTTTACTGATACAGACATGGCATTGACGTTTAGGTAGACTTCCAGGTGGAAATGTTGCATGAATCACCTAATAGCAGCAGAGGAAAATAAATAAATAACACTAACGAAGGCCGTTGCCGAAACGCTTTCATTTGACGTCATAACTCTTAATTTCTTTGTTGGTCTTTGATAGTGGTCTTACCAGCTGAGCTGTTATTGTTGTTCAGTATGTTTCCTTGGTCACCGACTACCTGGGAAATAAATAATCTGTTCACACACAGTACAAGAAAAAGATACTTGAAACATTGAACTAAATTCGTAGGTGGTTACTTAAAATATTTTTTCCCCTATCATTCTGTAATAAGACGCTTACACACTGATATCCCTAAGTTCAAAACACCCCTTACAGTCTTGTTCTTCATCTGGTCCATGTTAGAGTACTCTGGGCTAGGCTCACTGAAGTTTGGTACCTCTGAATACACCATGCAGAACCTGAACAAAACGAAGTGAGCATTAGTTTAGACCAGTAAATGATGACATTAGATGCATCTCTCAGCAACATTTACATTGTTGCTCCTCCTTTTCGTAAATATGTAGCATGAAATGTTATTAAGCAGAGCATCTATAGAACTTACTCTCCAATCTTCGACAGCTCTCCACCTCTACCCGTGTACAGAGTCAGGCAACCTTTGAACACAGACGCATATCTGGAGAAAAGACACAAATTTTAAGACAAAATACATTTCCCCCCCAGGATTTAAAGTTGATCCAAGATTAAAGGACTAATAACGTATGGTATGTATTCATCCGAATGTAAGTTCATGCTGGTAGGTAGAAATTATGAATGGGTGGTCCTTTTTGATTTCTATGTTGATTTTATACTCGGCTGTAGGTTTGGAGCCCTGTCCATAAAGTGTGGCAGTAACTTGACTGTGCTGTGACTCAATAAATGACTCACCCCTTAGTGAGTCTGATGATGTCACCGGTTTGGATCAGTCCCCCTACCTCATCCCAAACTGAGATGCTAATGCTGCCGGTCTTGTCGGCCACCTTACAGGTCCGCACCTCATACCCATCCTTTGTCTTTGTCACTCGTCCTATGGTGAGAGTGGGTAAGAGGGACAAGTAATCAGTGGCCTTTGATTGGTGTACAAAGACAAGAACAAGCTAGTTGTACAAGGATAGTGTCAAATATCTCATTATTATACTTTTTGTCATTTAGCAGATGCTCTTATCCAGAGTGACTTAGAATTAGTGCATTCAGCTTAAGATAGCTAGGTGAGACAACCACATATCACAGTCGTATTAAGTCCACTTGTCCTCAATAAATAAGTTATCAGCAAAGTTAGTGCTCGTAGGTGGCCAAACGGAGTGCTTGGGTTGGGATGTAGGGTTTAAGCATAGCCTGAAGGTAAGGAGGGGCAGTTCCCCTTGTTATTCGGTAGGCAAGTACCATGGTCTTGTAGTGGATGCGAACTTCGACTGGAAGCCAGTGGAGTGTACGGAGGAGCAAGGTTACATGGCAGAACTTGGGAAAGTTGAACTTCAGGCGGGCTGCGGCGTTCTGGATAAGTTGCAGGACTTTGATGGCACAAGCGGGATCCCAGGTAACAGAAAATTGAAGTGGTCCAGACGGGAGATGACAAGTGCCTAAATTAGGACCTCCGCCACTTCCTGTGTGAGGAAAGGTTGTACTCTACAAATGTTGTAGAGCATGAATTTGCAGGAGTGAGTCACTGCTTTGATGTTTGCAGAGAATGACAGGGTGTTGTCCAGGGTCACGCCAAGGTTCTTTGCACTCTGGGAGGGGGACACAGTGGAGTTGTCGACTGAGATGGAGAGGTCTTGGAGCGGACAGGCCTTCCCTGTCGAGGTTGAGCTTGAAGTGGTGGGCCAACATCCAAGCTGAGATATCTGCTAGGCATGCAGAGATGTGTGTTGCCAGCTGGGTGTCAGAAGGGGGGGAATGAGAAAAGTAGTTGAGTGTCATCTGCAATGATAGGAGAGAACATGTGAGGATATGACAGAGCAAAGTGACCTAGTGTAAGGAGAAAAGAGGAGAGGGCCTAGAACCGAACACCAGTAGTGAGAGCACATGGTGCAGACACATATCCTCTCCACGCCACCTGGAAGAAGCAGCCTGCCAGGAAGGATGCTCCCAAGTGACACAGCGGTTTAAAGGCACTGCACCTCAGTGCAAGAGATTTCACTACAGTACCTGGTTTGAATCCAGGCTGCATCACATCCGGCCGTGATTGGGAGTCCCATAAGGCGGCGCACAATTGGGCCGGGGTAGGCTGTCATTGTATATAAGAATTTGTTCTTAACTGACTTGCCTAGTTAAAAAAAGGTTAAATAAAAATACACAAATGCAATCCAAGAGTGTGCAGAGCCTGACATGGAACGCAAACTGGGCTGCGCGTGTGCGCCATCGCGCATAAATTAATTTTGTCCCCCCACACCAAACGGGATCACGACACGCAGGTTAAAATATCAAAACAAACTCTGAACCAATTATATTCATTTGGGACAGGTCGAAAAGCATTAAACATGTATGGCAATTTAGATAGCTAGCTTGCACTTGCTAGCTAATTTGTCCCATTTAGCAAGCTTGCTGTTGCTAGCTAATTTGTCCTGGGATATAAACATTGAGTTGTGCATTTCAGGTAAAATAACAAGGTCCTCTACTCCACCAATTAATCCACACATAAAACGGTCAACCAAATTGTTTCTAGTCATCTCTCATCCTTTCAGGCTTTTTCTTCTCTGGACTTTATATTGCGATTGGCAACTTTCATAAATTAGATGCATTACCGCCACTGACCTCGTTCGTCTTCAGTCACCCACGCGGGTATAACCAATGAGGAGATGGCACGTGGGTACTTGCTTCTATAAACCAATGAGGGGATGGGAGAGGCAGGACTTGCAGCGCGATCTGCGCCAGAAATATAACTGACTTCTATTTTAGCCCTTGGCAACGCAGATGCTCATTGGTGCACGTGAGCAGTGTGGGTGCAATAATATAGATTACACCGCTCGTAGTCAGCCTGTGAGACGCCCAGCCCTGAGAGGGTGGAGAGGGTCAAGAAGATCGTTCTGAGAGAGATAATGTGAAAGTTGGAGAGTAAACATCAATTATGAGGAGAGTAAATATCCATTTGTGGGAAAGAGAAAAGGGAAAGTTCAACACAGATACGTTTTAAGATAGCTGGCATGTTTCAAATAAAACAACATGAAATGTTATCATTAGTCTACATGGTGACATATAAGGATGTTTCTCTGACTGTCAAGCCTCTGTGTTGTGCCATTATATTGTGTGTAAGATTTTACATACATTTTGTTCCACACAAGTGGATTACAAGATAATTATATACACTTTGTTTCTGTTCATCATTAATTGATTATTTAAAACGTTACTGTTAGTAAGGAGTTAGCACCTGTTTCAAGTACGATGAAGATGACACTGAGATTCTTGAGTCCTGGCTTGATGTCCTTGACGTGGGTCTCGGTCGTCATCTTTCAGATCCTCGTCATGCATCCAAAAGTGTAAGTCAATTCTGGACCAAAGCAGCCCTGAAATAATTACAAGAATGTGTGTGTGACAGAGGTAAAATTTGTTTCGGTTTTCTCCCGTCAATAACCATTGAACCAAACATGCCATGACTATGAACATTGATTATTCTGAATCAAGGGTGGATGGAGAACAATGGAAAAAAATGTATATAATGTTTTTTATAACTATGATTTCGGATTTCAATCTTTCATTCCTCTTAAACAAAGCGTGTCATGAATATGAAAATTATATATTCTGGGGGCTATGAACAAAAATCCAATCCAGAAGAAAAAAATGAAAGAAGAAGAAACAACAATAACAAAAAAGGTGTGGATTATTCTCCCTACTCCCTTGATTCAGAATATAGAATTTTCATTGTCATGGCATGCTTTGTTTAAGTGCTACTAAAGATTGAAATCCGTAAGGAAAAATATCATTATTCACGATTCATTCAGGACTATCCATAATCATGATAGAATCCACATAAATGTAGAAATGTTAAGAAACATATTTTATTATTTACAAGAAAAGTGACTCCAAAATGAAACAATGCATTATTTATCATTAATTTCTATTGGGTACAAAATAATCTGAAACACAACTAAAACAAACAGCAAATGCATCCAACAAGTTAGAAAAGTAATACGTTTTGGGTAATCATTGTGTGCTAGGAATTTGGGACCAAATACTAAATTTATGACTACTTTAATACACATATTAGTGAATATGTCCCAATACTTTTGGTCCCCTAAAAATACCCTCAAATTAAAGCAGACTGTCTGCACTTTAACCGCATCATCATTGTATCATTTTAAATCCAAAGAGCTGGAGTACAGAGCCAAAACAAGAAAAAATGTGTCACTGTCCCAATAATTACAGAGGACACTGTATTTCTAGATTTCTAAATAAACAAGGCATGGATTTTTTTCCATCCTCTCCTGATTCCAATATATAATTTTAATAGTCACGACATGCTTCATTTAAAAGATATGAAGATTTAAATCACCCCCAAAATAATTACATTCAAAAATAAAATGAAAAAGGTGTGGATTTTCCTCAATCCTCCCCTGATTCAGAATATATCATTTGCATAGTCATAGCAGGCTTTGTTTATGCGCTATTGAAGATTGAAATTTAAAATTTAAAAAAAGGTCTGGATGTTTCTCCATCCTCCCCTGATTCAGACGGCAGGTAGCCTAGTGGTTAGAGTGTTGGATTAGTAACCGAAAGGTTACAAGATCGAATCCCCGAGCTGACGAGGTAAAAATCTGTCTTTCTGCCCCTGATAAGGTAGTTATCTCATTGTTCCTAGGCTGTCATTGAAAATAAGAATTTGTTCTTAACTAGTTAAATAAAATATACAAATATCATAGCCATGGCATGTTTTATTCAATAGATATTGACTAGAGAAAACCGAATATCCAACATAAAACGACAATGAACAAAAAAATACAAACATGCAACAATTTCATGGATCAGAAAACCAGTCAGTATCTGCTGTGTCTACCATTTGCCTCTCGCAGTGCGACACATCTCATTCATATAGAATTGATCAGGCCTGTGTAATGTTGTCCCACTCCTCTTCAATAGGAGTTGCCGGACATTGGCCGTCGATCCAAACATGCTCAATGGGTGAGATCTGGTGAGTATGCAGGCCATGGAAGAACTGGAACATTTTCAGCTTCCAGGAACTGTGTACAGACCCTTGCAACATGGGGCCGTGCATGATCATGTTGAAACAAGAGATTATAGCGGCAGATGAATGGCACGACAAAGGGCCTCAGGATCTAGTCACGGTATCTCTGTGCATTAAAATTGCCATCAATAAAACGCAATTGTGTTTGTTGTCCATAGCTTATGCCTGCCCATACCATAACCCCACCATGTGGCACTCTGTTCACAACGTTGACATCAACAAACCGCTTGCCCACATGACACCATTCACGCTGTCTGCCATCTGCACGGTACAGTTGAAACCGGGATTCATCCGTGAAGAGCACATTTCTCCAGCATGCCAGTGGCCATCGAAGGTGAGCACTGCCCACTGAAGTAGGTTACAACGCCAAACTGCAGTCAGGTGTGCTAGGAATTTGTAGTGAGGATGACGACCACGCAGATGAGCTTCCATGAGACGGTTTCTGACTGTTTGAGCAGAAATTCTTTGGTTGTGCAAACCCACAGTTTCATCAGTTTGCCGGTTGGCTGGTCTCAGATGATCCCACAGGTGAAAAAGACGGATGTGGAGGTCCTGGGCTGGCGTGGTTACACGTGGTCTGCGGTTGTGAGGCAGGTTGAACGTACTCCCAAATTCTCTAAAACGACGTTGGAGGCAACTTATGGTAGAAAAATTAACATGACATGAACTATTTGGCAACAGCTCTGGTGAACATTCCTGCTGTCAAAATTAAATCATATTTTATTGATCACACATATTTAGCAGATGCTATTGCAGGTGTAGCGAAATGCTTGTCAGGATACCAACTGAGCGCTCCCTCAAAATGTGTGACATTGTGTTGTGTGACAAAACTGCACAATTTAGTGGCCTTTTAGGGGCTCCGAGTGGTGCAGGGGTCTAAGGCACTGCATCTCAGACCCTGGTTCAATTCCAGGCTGTATCACAACCGGCTGTGATTGGGAGTCCCATAGGGACGTGCACAATTGGCCCAGCGTCATCTGGGGCAGGCCGTCATTGTAAATAAGAATTTGTTCTTAACAGACTTGCCTAGTAAAAAAATAAAAATAAAATGTTCCCAGCACAAGGTGCACCTGCATAATGATCACGCTGTTTAATCAGCTTCTTGATATGCCATACCTGTCAGGTGGATGGATTATCTTAGCAAAGGATAAATGCTCATTACATAACAAATATGTAAACACATTTGTGCACAACATTTAAGAGAAATAAGATTTTTGTGCATATTGAACATTTCTGAGATCTTTTATTTCAGTTCATGAAACCAACACTTTACTGTGTTGTTCAGTGTAATTTGACCTTGGTGTGAGACTGAGCAAATGTACAGGAATATATGGCCTTAATGATACATACAGTAATAATTTAAACAGCAATGCAAGATCAGATCAATGCAAGTATGTAACCCAGGTCGACTAATTACTTATAAAGTAGCTAGCAAGACCAGTCTAGCAACTAGGGTGTAATGATTAGTCTAAAAAGTTATAAAACGGAACGGTTTGCAAATAAAACTAGAGTTTCTATTGGTCAAATTCAAGTAGGTCATATATACAGTCATTGGTAGGTCCCTCCCCGTTTCGTTCGCTTTCGTTTAAGAAACATTTTGCAACAGAATTGGCTCAATGAATACGCCCCTGCTGTAGTTTAGCAAACTGCAGTAACGTTACTATGCTAGCTAACGTTAGCTATAGCTAACTGGGTGCCAGGTCGTAGGCTACACATTTCATTACCTCAACAGTGTGTATTGTCGTCCACAGCTGATTTGTCCGGTATAATGGATTTTAAGCCATGGAACAAGTGAGTTAAAAAATAAGTATTGTTTTCCTGTTTGTAAAAGAGCTAGCTAGCTACTGTTAAAAAATTAAATAAAAATCTAGCTACTGTTCATTTTTCTGTGACCGTCAGTACAGTAGTGGCGGGCATTCTGTTGGTCAAATTTAGTTTCAATCAAAATTGTATCCAATGACCATGGATTATATGTGATGCGCATGAGATAATCATGTGATAGGTCCTTCATCTGAGAAGGAAAACTGCTCGTACCGAAGATAGGTTGAGTCAACTGTCTATCAACGATTTTACAATTTGGTTGCTTAGCGGCGTAGGCTAGACGTGGAAACGTGGGGACAGGAATCAAGAAAAAATGTATATCATGCTGGAATTCTAACCCAAACGTAATTTAAAAGGCAATTTAACCATTGATTGTCATATCAACAGGTAACGTTACCCAGTTCGACAACATATCACTAGAGTTGCTCTCTATCTTCTTGTTTTACTGTGTGATTCCAGCTTGTGCCAGCTATCTACCTGTAGTAACTAGCTAACGTTAGCGCACGTACGTAGTCAGCTGTGGCAAGCTTGATTAGTTGCACATTAGCAAGCTGTCTCGTCAAGACTTTCTGATCGGTATCCATCACTAATCTTTCCTCTGTTTGCAACTGACTACTGTTTGATAGTTAGCTAGCCAGCCACATACCTACGGCCGGGATTCCATTTTGAAACGGCAAGGATGATTTCCGTGTTTGCGTAGCTAACTAACGTTAACGTTGCAACAGTACAGTGGCGGTCGGTGCCGTTTAGGTGAGGGAGGACGATTTAAAGAAAAAAAAATATATACATATAAACATGGCCTTATTTCTATTACAGCATATAGGATGCCTGCTATTTATATTCCATTGACACAGTTCAGTGTAACGTCAATAGGTTTAGGCTACAGCTTAGGGGCACAGGTCAAGATCATTTTTAGTAATCAAGGTGACATTAAATACAGACTTACACACTCTTGTGTGCATCTAGCTGATCTAGGGTGTAATTAGTTAAACAGTTGCAAATTAGAGTTTCTATTGGACTAATTTGGGTATATTCGTTAGCTTCTGTTTTAAGAAATGTTTTTCACCCGAATCAGCAGAATGAATACACCCCTGATCACAGGCAAACAGAGTTGGTTTTCATAGCAGCCACATACAAACAGTATGATCACTTTGCTCCTTGTAATTCCCTTTCGCGTCTACGTGCTCTCCTCCTGTTGCATGTGGACTTCAGTGCATAACACATCAGCTGTCTGACCAGGCAAAAAAAACTTTTCCAAGCCTTCATATCATAACTGTTACGCACAGCCTACATCGTCGCTACCATATTATTTAACGTCATAGTCAACATAGTTACTAGAACTAACACATTAGTAAACCCGCTACAATCATGTAGTACAGTCAGCAAACAGTTTAGCAGTTACTCTGGCTGGCCCCGGTGGCAACAAATTAATAAAACCAAAAGCTTACCTTGACTTGGAAGAGTTCCAGTGTTGGATAGCCAGCTAGCTAACATAGTATCCCTCTCATTTTGAGCTGGCTGTTTGAGTTAGCTAAACTAGCTAAGTAAGTGAAAGTGAAGAAGAAAAATAATACTAAATATAGCTAGCTCTCCCTCTTCTTCATTTTTGAAGAAATGTGTATTTATATATCTTTGAGTCAACTGCTCACCAATGCAGTGCTAGCTAGCTGTAGCTTATGCTTTAAGTACTAGATTAATTCGCTGATCCTTTGACAAAATGTCAGTTCATGCTGCAAGAACAATTATAGGGTGGAGGACATCCTCCGGAAGTTGTCATTACTACTGTGTAAGTCTATGGAAAGGGATGGGAACCATGAGCCTCCTATGTTTTGTATTGAAGTCAATGTACCCAGAGGAGGACGTAAACTAGCTGGTGCTACCCCACAGAGTGCTGTTGAGGCTACTGTAGACCTTCATTGCAAAACATTGTTTTAATATTTTTTCCGGGTGACATTAATATATTTAGTATAGTTTTATCAAAACAATTATAGCTTCTTTTTTTAATGTTTCACTATTTTTATGAAATTCACTGAGGAGGATGGTCCTCCCCTTCCTCATTTGAGGAGCCTCTGCTGATTGCTAATCATATCGTTGACTGTCTATTAAGTAAATTAAAGGAAAAGTAACAACATTGCATAACGTTACTGTTACTCCCAGATGCATTTTCTGAGGACGTCATTACCCTGGACCCAGGTTGCTCCTCTCACCTTCCCAAAACTCTGCCCCTGCGGTCTGTGGTCCACATTTTAAATGAAGAGGAGGGCTGAGGATTCTGGCCCAAGGAAGGAAAGACACCGGTGAGTGGACAATAAGGTCAAATTGCTGTTTGTACACCGGATAATGTTATATAACCAAATATGTTTTGTGTCCATTACTGGACGTTAGAGGAAAGCCCCATTCAAGTCTACGCCATTGATTCTTCAACGAACCTGGTATTGGCGATACTCTTTGTTCTCGATCCTGGAAAACCGTTATCTTATAAATGTCTGTGTAAAGTTTCAGGTGGTTCTACAAACACCAGAGACAACTCGGAAAGAGATATAACCTCCAAATGTATAAGATAACTGTTTTCCCTAATCGAGACCCAAGAGAGTATCACCACTGTACTTTTGTTTATGTGTAACTCTGTTGTTGTTTTTGTCACACTGCTTTGCTTTATTTTGGCCAGGTCACAGTTGTAAATGAGAACTTGTTCTCAACTGGCCTACCTGGTTAAATAAAGGTGAAAAAAAATAATATGCCAGGTTACATAGGCAACATGTGGGTTTCAAGTTTGGGTAAGCTATTTTTCACCATAAAAATTCGCCTTTTATAATAAAGCATTCCAATCATCCTCGCATTTGTAGACTTATTTAAGATGTGATAATATTTTCTATATAGTCATAATTTAGGCTTATAATATAATTTAGGCTTATAATATGACTGTTCAATGCAGCGCGTTGTGACAGAGTAGACCTAGGCTACATTAGATTTC
This sequence comes from Oncorhynchus kisutch, assembly GCF_002021735.2. Taxonomy (NCBI): domain Eukaryota; kingdom Metazoa; phylum Chordata; class Actinopteri; order Salmoniformes; family Salmonidae; genus Oncorhynchus; species Oncorhynchus kisutch. The sequence goes on from NC_034174.2 coordinate 39,543,460, forward strand.
TTCTTTCTTTGCACATGAAAGTGTTGTTCTTTTATAAACACATTTAGTGCAATTTTACTACACTTTATATAGCTGGAGACATTAGCAGAATCTTCTTTAATATGACAAAAACTACAGGGTAGCCTACTCTGCTGACACTGACAAAAAGATTAATAAAAATGACGTTGTCTGGTCCATATAATAGGCCTACGAAAAGGGGAGACAAATACAAATATTGTATTTATTTTACCTTTATTTAGCTAGGCAAGTCAGTTAAGACCAAATTCTTATTTTCAATGATGGCCTAGGAAGAGTGTGTTAACTGCCTTGTTCAAGGGCAGAATGACATATTTTTACCTTGTAAGCTCGGGGATTCGGGCTTGCAACCTTTTGGTTACTAGTCCAACGCTTTAACCACTAGGCTACCTACCGCCCCGCTCTAACCACTAGGGTATATGATGACCATCTAGCTGGAGGAGGAAATGTATTGTCTAAAAACAAGCAAAAGTAGCACTGACCCAATGATAAAGGTAATGAATATGCAGACTCACCCAGGACATAGCCAATGTGCTCCTCTGGTACCAATAGGATAGGCTACTGTTCACTCAATTAAGTTTAGAATTTTGATATCTAAAGGACAGTGGATTATTTTCATTGTCTTCTCTTTTCAGCAATAGCATTTTGCTTTCCAAACTGTTATTCAGCAATTGTACTTTTAAATATTGCGATATGCCTGGCTGGGTCTCTGCTTTTCACTGACCGTTGCAACTCAACAATCATCTATTTGATGTGTGTTCGCTGCCCAAATTACAGGCCCTTCCGACTGTAGGCTATGTGATTTAAAACAATCCACAGCTTTTTTCTTTTAAAGAAGCTAATGATCATCTGTGGCCAAATCATGCTCTCTGGTGTAGTAGCCTATTTTGAATGATTTGACTTTCTTTAAGTAAGCAAATTACGCTATATAACTTTTGCAATTATTTGGAGGCACTGCCTATGCCAGGTTAGTTGAAGAATCTATGTAATGTCTAGTAATGGACACCAAAAATCTTTAGGTTATATCACACTGGCAAGAGAACAGACATGCACACATGGAGAGACACAGATCTGGTACTATTTCAGATAATTGATTACTATAAAGTCAGTGATTCAGTTCATGTTTAACATGTTGGGCTTTATACATCTCTGCAAATCTTGCCACAAGATACTGACCCTACCGTAACGCTTGTGAGCTGTACTGGAGTTGTAACGCCACCATGGTTACATTAAGACACCTTGGAGCCGGCAACGTCCCTCAAAGCGAGGATGGGATACAGTCCCTTTAGAAAGTATTCATACTTCATACAGACTTATTCCACATGTTGTTACAGCCCAAATATATTTAATGCATTTTGAATATTTTCTCACCCATCCACACACAATACCCCTTAATGAAAAAGTGAAAACATGTTTGCAAATGTATTAAATATAGAAATATCTCATTTACATAAGTATTCACACCCCTAGTAGTAATATCATTTAAAATCCCTCAAATTGTGTCCCATATGTGTTTAGACACGGCGACCATTTACGGTGACGATATACCTTGTAGGACCACCTTTGGCAGCGACTACAACTGAGTCTTTCTGGGTAAGTCTCTTAGTGCTTTCCACAACTGGATTGTGCAACATTTGACCATTTTATTATTTAAAAAATTCTTTAAGCTCTGTCAAATTGGTTGTTGATTATTGCAAGACAACCGTTTTCAGGACTTACCATAGATTTTCAAGTAGATTTAAGTCAGAGCTGTAACTCGGCCCCTCAAACTACAAATTCACTGTGTAGCTTTAGCCTTGTGTTTTTAGGTTATTGTCCAGCTGAAAGGTAAATTCATCTCTGTGTATGGTGGAAAGCAGACTGAACCAGGTTTTCCTCTAGGATTTTGCCTGTGCTTAGATGTATTCTGTTTATTTTTTTATCCTGAAAGGCCTGGGGAGTTAACGTTTTAAAAGCATACCCATGAAATGATGCAGCCACAGTGCATTCGGAAAGTATGTAGACCCCTTCACTTTTTCCACAGTTAGTTTTATTTATTAATTTCACCTTTATTTAACCAGGTAGGCTAGTTGAGAACAAGTTCTCATTTACAACTGCGACCTGACCAAGAATAAAGCAAAGCAGTTCGACTCATACAACAACACAGGGTTACACATGGAATAAACAAACGTACAGTAGAGAGAAAGTCTATATACAGTATGTGCAAATTAGGTAAGGCAATAAATAGGCCATGGTGGAAAATTAATTACAATATACCAATTAAACACTGGAGGGATTGATGTGCACAAGATGAATGTGCAAGTAGAGATACTGGGGTGCAAAGGAGCAAGATAAATAAATAAATACAGTATGGGGATGAGGGAGTTGGATGGGCTATTTACAGATGGGCTATGTACAGGTGGAGTGATCTGTGAGCTGCTCTGACAGCTGGTGCTTAAAGCTAGTGAGGGAGATATGAGTCTCCAGCTTCAGTGATTTTTGCAGTTTGTTCCAGTCATTGGCAGCAGAGAACTAGAAGGAAAGGTGGCCAAAGGAGGAATTGGCTTTGGGAGTGACTAGTGAGATATACCTGCTGGAGCGCGTGCTACGGGTGGGTGCTGCTATGGTGGCCAATGAGCTGAGATACGGTGTGGCTTTACCTAGCAGAGACTTGTAGATGACCTGGAGCCAGTGGGTTTGGCGACGAGTATGAAGCAAGGGCTAGCCAACGAGAGCGTACAGGTCGCAATGATGGGTAGTAAATGGGGCTTTGGTGACAAATCGGATGGCACTGTGATAGACTGCGTCCAATTTGTTGAGTAGAGTGTTGGAGGCTATTTTGTAAATGACATCGCTGAAGTCGAGGATCGGTAGGATGGTCAGTATTACGAGGGTATGTTTGGCAGCATGAGTGAAGGATGCTTTGTTGCGAAGTAGGAAGCTGATTCTAGATTTAATTTTGGATTGGAGATGCTTATTGTGAGTCTGAAAGGGGAGTTTACAGTCTAACCAGACACCTAGGTATTTGTAGTTATCCATATTCTAAGTCCGAACCGCCCAGAGTAGTGATGCTGGACGGGTGGGCAGGTGCGGGCAGCGATCGGTTGAAGAGCATGCATTTAGTTTTACTTGCATTTAAGAGCAGTTGGAGGCAACGGAAGGAGAGTTGTGTGGCATTGAGCTCGTCTGGAGGTTAGTTAACTAACAGTGTCCAAAGAAGGGCCAGAGGTATACAGAATGGTGTCGGTTGTTACATTACAGCCTTATTTGAACATTTATTAAATTGTTTTTTCCCCCTCAATCTCCACACAATACCCCATACTGACAAGGCAAAATGGGTTATTTGACATTTTTGCAGATTTATTTTAAAAAAGAAACTGAAATATCACAAGTGTTCAGACCCTTTACTCAGTACTTTGTTGAATCACCTTTGGCATCGATTATAGCCTCAAGTCTAATTGGGTATGACATTACAAGTTTGGCACATCTGTATTTGGTGTACTTTCTCCCATTTATTCTCTGCAGATCCTCTCAAGCTCTGTCAGGTTGGATGGGGAGCGTCGCTGCACAGCTATTTTCAGGTGTCTCCAGAGATTTTCAAGTCTGGGCTCTGGCTGGGTCACTTAAGAACATTCAGAGACTTGTCCCGAAGCCACTCCTGCGTTATCTTGGCTGTGTGCTTAGGGTCGTTGTCCTGTTGGAAGATGAACTTTTGCCCCAGTCTGAGGTCCTGAGCGCTCTGGAGCCGGTTTTCATCAAGGATCTCTTTACTTTGTACTGTTCATCTTTCCCTCAATCTTGACTAGTCTCCCAGTCCCTGCCATTGAAAAACATCCCCACAGCATGATGCTGCCACCACCATGCTTCACCAAATGGATGGTGCCAGGTTTCCTCCAGATGTGATGCTTGGCATTGAGGCCAAAGAGTTTAATCTTGGTTTCATCAGACCAGAGAATCATGTTTCTCATGGTCAGAGTCCTTTAGGTGCCTTTTGGCAAACTCCAAGCAGGCTGTCATGTGCCTTTACTGAAGAGTGGCTTCCGTCTGTCCACTCTACCATGAAGGCCTGATTGGTAGAGTGCTGCAGAGATGGTTGTCCTTCTGGAAAGTTCTCTCATCTCCACAGAGGAGCTCACAGAGGAGCTCTCCACAGAGGAGCTCTGTCAGAGTGAGGTTCTTGGTCACCTCCCAACCAAGGCCCTTCTCTCAGTTTGGCCCGGGTGGCCAGCTCTGGGTGGTTCCAAACTTCTTCCATTTTTAAGAATGATGAAGGCCACGGTGTTCTTGGGGACCTTCAATGCTGCAGAATATTTTTGGTACCCTTCTCCAGATCTGTGCCTCAACACAATCCTGTCTCGGAGCTCTAGGGACAATCCGTTAGACTTCCTAGCTTTGCTCTGACATGCACTGTCAACTGTGGGATCTTTTTATATAGACAGGTGTGTGCCAATCAATTGAATTTACCACAGGTGGACTCCAATCAAGTTTGTAGAAACATCTCAAGGATGATCAATGGAAACAGGATGTACCTGAGCTCAATTTCAAGTCTCATAGCAAAGGTTCTGAATACTTATGTAAATATGTTTTTTCTGTTTTTGCTTGCGTTGTCATTATGGGGTAGTGTGTAGATTGATAAGCATTTTTATTTATTTAATCCGTTTTAGAATAAGGCTGTAACATAACAAAATATGGATAAAGATAAGTGGTCTGAATACTTTCTGCATGCACTGTATGGAGAGTGGACTCAGTAATGTGATGTATTGGATTTGCCTCAAACATGACACTTTGTATTCTGCACAATAATTTAATTGCTTTGCACATTTTGTTTATGATGCAGTATTACTTTAGTATTGCAATCAGGATACATGTTTTGGAGTGCTTTTATTCTGTACAAGCTTCCTTCTTTTCAATCTGTCAATTCGGTTAGTATTTTAGAGCAACTATAATGTTGTTGAGCCATTCTCAGTTTTCTCCTATCACAACCATTAAACTTTTTTTTAGTTCACCACTGGTCTTGTGGTGAAATCCCTGAGCGGTTTCCTTCCTCTCCAGCAACTGAGTTGGGAAGGACGCCTGTATCTTTGTAGTGACTGGCTGTATTGATACACCATCCAGAGTGTAATAACTTCACCAGGCTCAAAAGGATTTTCAAGATCTGCTTTTATTTATATTTTACCCATTAGAAGTAGGTGCCCTTCTTTCCGAGGCATTGGAAAAAGTCCCTGGTCTTTGTGGTTGAATCAGTGTTTGCAATTCACTGCTTGACTGAGGGACCTTACAGATACTTTTATGTGTGATTATATTTTTTCAAGGACTAGCCTCATCTCATGTTAAATACTATTATTGCACACAGTGAGTCCATGTAACTTATGTGACTTGTTAAGCACATTTTTACTCCTGCACTTATTTAAGCTTGCCATATCAAAGGGGTTGAATACATACATTTCAGCATTTTCATTTTTTATTAATTTGTGACAACAATTGCAAAAACATTCACTTTTTGACATTATGAGGTATTGTGTGCAGACCAGTGACAATTTTATTCTCACTTTTAATACATTTTTAATTCAGGCTGTAGCACAACAAAATGTGGGAAAAGTAAAGGGGTGTGAGTACTTTCTGAAGGCACTTAATACCACTGTACTCCAAATTGTATCTTAATCCACACTGCTCCTTCGAGAACATTGAAATACTGTTAGTTTTCACGGAAAACTGGCTTTTCGTCATCTGCTAGCTAGCAGTAGCCACCTCGGCCATTATGAAATTGTTAGTACTATCTGGAATCCTTTATGTCCCTACCCTAAGCACTACCCTAACCATTTTAAGGGACATCCCCAAGGATTTCTGATTGCAAGGACCATTAGCTGATGCTGCCATTGCAAAATGGCTGCATTGCCCACTGCTAGCTAGCATGGGAACACAAAGGGCAGTTTTCTGGGAAAACAAGCAGTATTTCAATCTTCTCGATGAAGCAGTGTGGATAAAGGTAACATTTAGAGTACAGTGGCATATCCCATCCCTGCATTGAGGTATGTTTTCCGATCCATTTCTCGCGCGGGCTCCACGGTGTCTTAATGTAACCATGATTGAGTTCCGACTGCAGTGCATCTGTGTAAACATGCATTGAGCATAACGGTATGTTCGGTATCTTCTGGCAAATGCAATCTATCCTCCAACTCAATGAAGTAGCATTTGACCAATCCAGGTAGTTATTTCAAAGTGCACTGATGCCTAAGAAGTATCCACACCGTAAATATTAAATGACTGACTCAAATCGGTCTTATGTAGCAAAATGATGTTTTTTTTTTTTACATTGGATAAAAGTAGAGACTCAGAGCTACAAAATGGTATATCATACACTGCATTTGAGGAATAATGGGAAAGTAATTATGCTTTGAAAGTTGACAAACTTGTAAACTCACTTTTGAGAATGTTCTTTCAATGTTTTTGTACCTACTGGAGAGCTCTCCTTTGTCGACACCCATTCAGCATTGTTCATTGTTAAGCCAGCCCCACCCATCTCTTAAGGATTCACATGTGAGGTCATGTGCTAAAAAGTGAGTAGTGTAGTAAAGATAGTGTAGTAAAGATTCATTAAGAAAATCCAGGTAAACAATAAATTAGATGATGCTTACCCAGACACACTTGTCTAAATTGATGGGTCATGTGAAAGAAATGCTATAATCCCCAGCCACATATTGCCAAGTGGATGGGTCTCTAAAGAGGGTATAAACGGTACAGCCAAATGGTTACTTGCATAGTAGCAATATCAAAATAGATGTAATGTCCATAGCCTCTTCGTCACAAAACTCCCTGATCTTCTCAAAAACATAAGTTTGTCGAGCTGTGTCCAGTCCAGGTGGTGCTTGTACAGGCAGACCATCTATGGGAGGAAGGATGTCAGCATTGCGCAACAGCTGAAACCTGAGTCCGAACGCTCCTTTGCGAAAACACCAGGCTCCAGAGCATCGAAGCTGTAAAACAGGAAATAACAACAAAAAAATGAAGACATTACAAACTTGCACAACATCAATTCACCTCCCAAGTTTAGATGAGAAGAATAATCTCCTGCAATGAAAAAGATATTCACCCGAAGCGCTGATACTGCTTGATCTGTGGCAGTGGCCTGAAGTATGTAGTCAGGTGTTGTTGCCAGCCATAGCTTTCCACCAGCACCGTACCATCCTCTAGTCCAACCAGCTGTGGGATGTTGACCCCTGTCACAGTGCTGTCCTTCACAACAGCAGCAATCTCAGACAGTGTTCACTCTTGTCTTTCTGAAGAGCTGCTTGATGAGGCCAAAGCACCAGTCGGGGTCAAACTTGGTGTGGTCTGTGATCAGGAAGTGAAGGTCCAGACTGTGGTGGAGCTTGTGCATGGTCCGCCAGGCACAATACCAGAGCACAAACTTGTTCTTGTTTTGGCCACTGCAGTTATCACAATTCAGGTCAACACGTGTTTTTCTCCAACTAGTTGGTGAAGAAATGGTGCATGTAGTTGACTGTGCTGCTGCCTTTGCTGGATGACATGCATTCATCAATCAAGTAGTTGACTTGTTGTGGTATTCCTTCACAGCAGACACCAAACAAGCCAGATTTGCGAGGAGTTAAAAAGTAAATGGGACCTGGCATAGGGTCAGAAGGATAGTGCACCTGCAAACAACAAAAGAACATTTAAGATAAGTTAATGAAAATAAAATGTAACGTAAAACGTAACTTATTTTTTATGCATCATTATCAGGTAAGTTTCACATGCCTACAAATGTGCAGAGCAGCAGCACTGCATACAGAAAGAACATCATCTTGGAAACTGGAAGTATGGCTACACGTACCTCTGGAAAATACAAAAATAATGTGAGCTCAATAAAAGTAGTGCCAATCATTTTGGAGGTCAATTAAATAATCAAAACTTGTTGTTTATGCTTTACATACCAAGTGTTGTCATCGATTCCTTGTAGAGATGCCACACTGCTGCTTTTGTCACATGGGATGGCAGCAGCTTTCCACCAAGGTGTTTGTGTCCTGGGTGGCGTCCTGGTAACACGATTGCATTATCCTCTGCGTAGTTGTTGAAGTTCACCACTTGCAAGTCCGCATGATTCAGGTGTAACCTGTGCTTGCTTGGGCCAGCTCTCTTTTTGATGGGAGGCATTAGACCATTCTCCTTGTATGACTGGTGGAGGAGAGTTGGGTGTGTTCTACTGATGCTGAAAGACAAATTCCAGATTTTGGCATTATTATACAATAGATAGCCGTAATTACCGTCAGACACACCTAGCTAACTTGATGGGTCATGTAATCATCTGGCGAAGTGGAGTCTTTTGTTTAGACAAACCGATTTATCACTGCTAGCTAAAGTTAACCAAATAGGTTCAATGTTAGCTAGCTAACATTAGGCTATAACGAAAAATACGAAATGTCATTCTGAGAACATTACTACACAGATCATAAACATAATGTGAGCCAGCCATCTAACGTCAGCTAGCTTACAGTCAGCTTCAACTTGGTATTTTGTTTATACAGTGGTTCTTCCTGTAAAAGTTGTGTCATACTGCAGCACACCTTGCGGGCTGCCTCAGAATTATGTGGCACGTTATTTGTCAGCCATTGTTGCCATTAGTGCTAGTTTGACCACCAGAGCACCAGAGGGTGTCTTTGAGAAGCTTTTGACAGTCTTCAATATTGACTGTACTAGGGAATTTGAAACTTTTTTTTATGTAAGAACATAGTATATGGGATTGCTTTTAAGAAATGTAGCTTAATTCTTTTGATTAATATTGTTTCTATTCCAAGAAAAATGAAAAACAAAACCCTTGGGGTTTCCGTTCGAAAAATATTGAGCTGTACAACTTGACAGGTCAGGAGTAGGCTACAGTACTAGGAGCGTAACATTTCCACACCCTAATGGTAAGATTCAGTGAAAATAAAAAATCGCATTGATTTATCAAGACCAGTCCCCATGCTTGTCTCAGAGCAGTGCTGTCTTTTCCCCCTTCCACTTGTCTCTTCCATTAATTTTGAAAGAGAGCACTGATTATGCTTACTGGACAATACTAACTCCCCCTTGCGCTGGTCTGGAGCAGTGACGCAGGGTACCATACTAAACCACAAATTACCTCTTAAGTCCCGCAGAATAATCTCAACTTTTAGTTGAGCAACCACTGTACATGGAGCTAGCTAGCTATTAAATAAGACGTCCTGTGTCGTTTCCGTTCCTTGACCTGTTATTGTGTCAAGTCACTCTAGTTCATACTGACTGTGTACATTGCCATAATAATCATTTTTAGCCATCACCCAAACTCGGACCATTTCACTCGCTCTAGCAGAGGTGGTTAGGCTGTTTTCATGTTATCCTGAGCGTTGGTGACGAACTGTGCTCCTGGCAACAATTTTAATTACGCTTTTTTGACAACGTTTACTGACACCAGCCATATTAAGCCTGTGTTGAGCGTTTGTAAATTCATCAGTTATTCTGAGCTCTTGCACACTCAGACGAGAGTGCTCTGAAACAGTTGTTGCAGTGCATTTCTATTGAAATGGATACTTGCATAGTCAGGTCTTTTTTGTTAAGTTTTAATACGCGATTCATAAATAAACAAAAATTCAAAAGCTGCGTTAGATAGGATTACCTACTCACCAGCTCAAATAGACAAAAGTGTTCTATATGGTAGACCAATCCAAACTCATCTCTCGGCATGTCCAGCCCACTCATTATCTCAGCCAATCATAGTGGGAAGGTTGCTGGCTTTTCCTGTGGCTTAACCAACTAGGCTTGTAATTTTTAACAATATTATTCGTATTTACACATGTTATACAAGTTTGTTATTAAGGCACATGAAAGTTCACAAGTTCAAGAAAGCATTTCTGCCCTCCCAAAAACATTTTGATCAACAACAAAAACGTTTACGTTCAAACGGTTCTCCTGTGAAGTAGTGACCCGCGACATACGCCTAGTTTCCTGAAACGGGTCACAAATGTTCGTACTACAACTAGTCTTGGTCAAAAATAAAACCCACTTGCACTGTAGTGGGTAAGTGTCTTTTTTACAGCCCGTCTTGACACAATGAAATCACCTCAGAGAGGGTGTGCAGTAGATTCTGCTAATTTATGACAAGCCCTTTGCTTGTATTTCTGAAAGACGTCTCATCTAAGTGGGCAGATTTTTATATTGAAGTCATCACTCTGGTGTAAACTGTTAAAAAGGTCATCAATGCCATTACAGTACATGCCTGCTTTTGTAACGTGGTGTAGAATACTCATTCTAGTACTTTCCCCACTGTGCTGAATAGGCAGTGTATTCTCTTATTCAGAACTTACTTCAGTGCGTAGAGCACACAGTGTTCAAAAAGGTCACCAGCAGCAAACACTCATGTTACCATGTTTTATAGCTGAGGATTGGCGCACTTCCCTTTTTGAGGAAGGAAAGGAAAAGGCACACAAAGGCAATAGAATTCCTTTCTGTGTATCAGGTGTCCAATATTGAGCCTTTTTTTTTTTTTTTAGCAATGAACAAAAGATAATACACCAAATCTAGGCTAACTCATTAATTCAAGACTGGTTGAAGAGCTTTTTACTGTAAGTAACACAGCCATTAATTGTAGTGCCATCTCTAAGTGCCTTCTAATGTGCTGCCACATATAGGTTGTTTATTTTAAACATTGTTGAGTGATTTAACTTTTTTTCTGTGAGTATGTTCCATGTCGACTATGATCCTGTTCATGCATGATATGTAGGCATATGTTGTCATGTTTGATTGTATGTACTCTGTAGACTAACCATTTCCCTACCTGTGCTGCAGGTTGTAGTTGGTTCCGGTGATGTGCCATGGGCTACGACGTCACCCGGTTCCAGGGGGAAGTAGATGAGGACCTGCTGTGCCCCATCTGCAGTGGAGTCCTAGAGGAGCCCGTTCAGGTCAGTGACATACACATCTCCGCACCATTTTAGCCGTTGGATTGCATTTCAGTGCTCTGAGAAATCACGGAAAATTAAGGAATTGTCAGTGTTGTAAATTCAGGTCCATTTCAGTGAAATAGGATCCAGTACTTGTCAGCTCGTTGATCACACAACTGCTGTGCCATTTCAGTCTAAGTTTTTGCAAATTTCTCAATTTTCAGTCCTATAGGCTGTGCGCAGGCCATTTTATTTTGTAGTGCTACAAAGTGATTATAAACCAGGTCGTTCGAGTCCTGGATGCTGATTGGCTGAAAGCTGTGGTATACAGTGCATTCGGGAAGTATTCAGACCACTTGTTTTTTATATAACATTCTATTGGTTGCTAGGAATTTTGTATAATAATTTACTTTGAAAAACAACGTTTTGAATCCAGTGTAATTTTGTGTATCAGTTCATAAACCATGTGCCATGGAATCGGTACATCAACTAAACTGAACAACAATATAAACTAAACATGCAACAATTTCAAAGATTTTACTGAATTACAGTTCATTTAAGGAAATCCGTCAATTGAAATAAATAAATTCTGCCCTAATCTATGGATTTCACATGACTGAGTAAGGGAAATGTGTTCTGATTGGCAGGGACATTAGTATAGACACAAATACTCAGTTTCCTCAGCTGTCCTGATCCTGCAGGTGAAAAAGACGTATGTGGAGGTCCTGGGTTGGCGTGGTTACACGTGGTCTGCGGTTGTGAGGACTGTTGGACGTACTGCTAAATTCTTTAAAATGACAGAGGTGGTTTATGGTAGAGAAATTAACATTCAATTCTCTGGCAACAGCTCTGGTGGACCCAATTGCACACTCTCTCAACTTGAGACATCTGTTGCATTGTGTTGTGTGACAACTGCACATTTTAGTGGCCTTTTATTGTCCCCCAGCACAAGGTGCACCTGTGTAATGATAATGCTGTTTAATCAGCTTCTTGATATGCCACATCTGTCAGGTGGCTGGATCATCTTGGCAAATGAGAAATGCTCACTAACAGGGATGTAAACAAATTTGAGAGATGAATAAGCTTTTTATGCATGGAACATTTCTGGGATCTATATTTAATCTCATGAAACATGGGACCAACACTTTACATGTTGCGTTTTTATATTTTTGTCAAGTATATTTTGCAATCGATATAGAACAGCTATCCATTTTTTGGTATACTTTTAAAAAAATGTATCACAATTTTTTTAAACCAATTTTGGTCTTTAATGCTGGGCCGAACGACAAGTTCCTTACTTTCTCCCCCTTCCACTTGCCTATTCCATTTTTGCTGTAATTAGTCTAACAGCCCTTAGCCTTAGTATATTGGTCATATACCACACCCCCTCTGGCTTTATAGCTTAACTATATTTTCTGCAGTGCTCTTGCTGCTATGCTGTTTTTGCATTTCCGTATACAGTATATCACTGGACTTGTAATTTGATTCTCTATGATGAAGCTCCAGTGATGACTATTCATTGCTAGTGAAAGGTGAAAGCGATTAGACATATGAGAATAGCCCCATCTTGGCCAGGAAAGAGATGGGCAGAGAGAAAGGACAGGGAGGAGAGCTTAAAGGGCAGTCTGCTTTCAGTGGGATGCTGTGTCAGCAAGGGGGAGAGAGGAGTGGACAAGAGGAAGAGCGGAGAGGACAGGACAGCGAGAGAGCGACCGAGGACCGGAGGGAGGGAAGAAGGCAATTTGGAGAGATGAGCTCTGCATGGAGATCTGTTCGTTCTTTTTAAAGATGAATCAATGTGCCCAATGTTTGTAGTGATGCATAAAGATGGGGCAGAGGTGAAAGGACTAGGGATAGAAGAAGTGAGTGGAGATGCCTTGTCCTGTTAATGTAAATAAAGCATAAGGATACTAGTATAACAAACACAGCTCCCAAACTGAAACCAACCATGAGGTGAGTGGCTTTAAATAGACACTATTGATTCTACCTACCTGCAGAGGATAGCATTGTTTTGCTACATGTTTGCCCTTGGAGAAAATAGTTGCTGGTTTGTGCTTTTTATAGTACATAACACTTTGTCCAGCCTAGGCATTTCTTAGTGTGTGTGTGTGTGTTGGTCAATTTCCTGTGGTAGTAAGTATTCTTTGTTTTGGAGTGTTTTTGTGAGTGTGATGGCACCGGTCTGTGGGCACGTGTGTTCATGCGTTGGTAGGTTAATTCAGAAAGAAGGTAGTGTGGTAGTACAACGTCACTTCCAGCCAATGCTGCCTATGCATTCTGAGCTGTCGTAGGACTTTGCACAGCGTGCTGGCAGCAGTAAAGGAATGTGGACATAACTGCCGTAGGGCTTTCAGTGGAGACTCAGTATACAGTATACTGAGAGAGAGAGGGAATGATTGGAATTGTTTGCTTGCATCTGCACTCGGCTGTGTCTGCTGCTTACTCTGGCATCCCCTGCATGGGCCTGGACAGATAGTATGTACACTATAATACAGTGCCTTCACATTTTGGTGTTACAGCCTGAATTTAAAAAAATGTAAGTTATTTTTGTCAATGACATACACACAATACCCCATAATGTCAGTGGAATTATGTTTTTAGAAATGTTTACAAATAATAATAAAAAATGGAAAGCTGATTTCTTGAGTGAATAATTATTCAACCCCTTTTTATGGCAAACCTAAATAAGTTTAGGAGTACACAATTGCTTAGCAAGTCACATCAATTACATGGACTCACTCTGTGTGCAATAATAGTGTTTTAATATGATTTTTGAATGACTACCTCATCGCTGTACCCCACACGTACAATTATCTGTAAGTCCGCCAGTCGAGCAATGCATGTTAAACACCGATTCAACCACAAAGACCAGGGAAGATTTCCAATGCCTAGCAAAGAATGGCATCTATTGGTAGATGGACTGGTGAATTTATAAATGACACTTTGGATAGTGTATCAATACACCAAGTCACTACGAAGATACAGGTGTGTGTAGACCACTGACATACAATCTCTATTTAATCCATTTCAATTCCGGCTGTAATACAACAAAATGTGGAACAAGTCGAGGGGTGTGAATACTTTCTGAAGGCGCTGTACATCAGAGACCTGAGTGAAAGCTGTATAATTCCCATGCCCTGCTGAGAGCGTTGACATCTTCCAGACTGAAAGAATGAGAGGGAGTGGAATTAACAGAGGTTAGGTGTGCACAGAGCCATGTATTTAGAGATTTGGGCCATTGAGGTTTCTTTATGATGATGCGTTTACATGACATTGCAACATTCTTTATGGCAGCCATGTTAGCGAAACACCAAAAATGTTGTATCTGAATAAATCACCATGGGAGCATACCAGAGTTGCGACATTTTTTTTTTTCATTAGCCATGTTAGCGCCCCATTTGACATTACATGGGGAATATTTATTCCTAGCTAACTGTCTAGAATTGGAACATTATTAAAAGTTCTCAACGCTCTAAATACAAGAGTCTAGGTGTATCTGAGGGTGTGTTAGTCCCAGTCAGTGTGCTGTGCTGCACTCACTGACCTTGCTGGAGTCCGTGCTGCTGTGTGGACTGTCCCATGGCTGGGCTGGGTGGTTATAATTTATACTCCCTCTGGGGCCCCAGTATGAATCAGCAGCACTGCAGCATAGAACTCTACTGTAGTGGGAGGAATCAGGACTAGGACTGTCTGAAATGGTACCAGGGCCCTGGTCAAAAGTTCTGGACTATATAGGAAATAGGGTGCCATTTCAGACTCACCCAGGGACTGCATGGGAAACGGGGCAAGAAGGTCTCTGGGGAATCCATTGCTACCCAGTAGCGGCTGTAGCTTAGAGCTTTCTTCCTGACTCACCCAGGGACTGTAATGGGAATGGCTATTGTAGCCAACAGAAGCTAGCCAGCCCGTTGCTAGCTTAGCATCACGCAGTGATTTCATCAGTACCGTCACCCCTGCATTGAGATCTTCACACACAGCAGAACTGCTATCCCCAAATGTAACCATACTTGCTGAACTCCTCCTTCACTGCTAATGCCTTTAGCTTTTTTATAATGCCCTCTTCCTCTTGTCATTTTAAGAATTTAATCTTTGAATTAAAATGTCTCTTTCTGCCAACATGTTTTTAACAGCAAAATGGTCATATATTATAGATTTTATATTGACAGAAAATCTATTTTTAATAGAAACGTGCATTTTTGTCGGAGCAGGTCAATTAGCATTTGCTCTCCATTTCTTCCTCCGTGTCCCTCCTTCTCCCTCCCTTAGGCCCCTCACTGTGAGCACGCCTTCTGCAATGCCTGCATCACCCAGTGGTTCTCGCAGCAGCAGATATGCCCCGTGGACCGCAGCGTGGTGACGCTGGCCCACCTGCGTCCCGTGCCCCGCATCATGCGCAACATGCTCTCCAAGCTGCAAATCAACTGCGACAACGCCGGCTTTGGCTGCGTTGCCATGCTGCGCCTGGACCAGCTGCAGTCTCACCTCAGGGACTGCCAGCACAACCCCAAGAGGCCCGTCCAGTGCGAGCAGGGCTGCGGGTGAGTGGGGTTGGCTCCAACAAAGGCGTTCGCCAAAACTCTATTTTGGGGCATGTTTTGTTACTCATTTAAATGATATAGGTAAAGCTGTGAAACTGAATGTCATCTGTATGAGCACAACCAAAGAGGGGGTGAGAATCAGGTTGGGAAACTCTGCTGTAGGTGAGTAGCGCTACTGGCTCTGGGTTAGTAGGTATAGGGTATTGGCTAAAGGTTGTAGTTAGTTTACTGGGGCTGTGGGTGAGTTTGTTGCACTAAAAGGCTGTTGCTGAGTTATGTCCTCCCTCTTTCCCCCTCAGTCTGGAGATGCCTAAAGATGAGGCGTCTAGCCATAACTGCATCAAACACCTGCGCAGCGTGGTGCAGCAACAGCAGGGCAAGATCGCAGACCTGGAGAAGGCCTCTGCTGAACACAAGCACCAGCTAGCGGAGCAGGTTTGTGTGTGTCTGCATTTGTACGTATGTGTGCATGTTCGTGCGTGCGTATGTGCAGTACCAGTCAAAAGTTTGGATACGGCTACTCATTCCAGGGTTTTTCTTTATTTTCACTATTTTCTACATTGTATAATAATAGTGAAGACATCAAAACTATGAAATAACACATGGAATCGTGTAGTAACTAAAAAAGTGTTAAACAAATCCAAATATATTTTATAAGTAGCCACCCTTTGCCTAGATGACAGCTTTGCACACTCTTGGCATTCTCTCAACCAGCTTCATGAGTTAGTCACCTGGAATGCATTTCAATTAACAGGTGTGCCTTGTTAGTTTGTGGACTTTATTTTCTTCTTAATGCTTTTAAGCCAATCAGTTGTGTTGTGACAATGTAGGGGTGGTATAAAGAAGATAGCCCTATTTGGTAAAAGACCAAATCCATATTATGGCAAGAACAGCTCAAATAAGCAAAGAGAGATGACAGTCCATTACTTTAGGACATGAAGGTCAGTCAATCTGGAAAATTTCAAGAACTTTGAAAGTTTCTTTAAGTGCAGACGGAAAAAAACGTCAAGTGCTATGATGAAACTGGCTCTCATGAGGACTGCTACAGGAAAGGAAGACCCAGAGTTACCTCTGCTGCAGAGGATAGGTTCATTAGAGTGACCAGCCTCAGAAATTGCAGCCCAAATAAATGCTTTACAGAGTTCAAGAAACAGACACATCTCAACATCAACTGTTCAAAGGAGAGTGTGCGTAAATCAGGCCTTCATGGTCGAATTACTGCAAAGAAACCACTACTAAAGCACACCAATAAGAAAAAGAGACTTGCTTGGGCCAAGAAACACGAGCAATGGACATTAGACTGATGGTAATCTGTCCTTTGGTCTGATGAGTCCAAATTTGAGATTTTTGGTTTCAACCCCCATGTCTTTGTGAGACGCATATTAGGTGACGGATGATCTCCGCTTGTGTAGTTCCCACTGTGAAGTATGTAGGTTGGGGTGCTTCACTGGTGATACTGCTAGTGATTTATTTAGAATTCAAGGCACACTTAACCAGTTTGGCTACCACAGCATTCTGCAGCCATACGCCATCCCATCTGGTTTGTGCTTAGTGGGACTATCATTTGTTTTTCAACAGGACAATGACCCAACACACCTCTAGGCAGGGGCACCGCCAGGGGTTTTGTGCCCCATGAAAATATATAATTTTGGGCCCCACCACCACAGGCCACACCAACCCTGCGCAATTGCTGTAACCACACACCTCCAGAACCCAATTGACCCGTTCAAAGCTTTAAATAGCTGCCTTTGCATGCTTGCAACTCTGTTGTAGTCCAATATTTACTGTACGATATTTACTGACAGGTGAGCTGTGCAAATATAACACTGTGCAGACATGCATGCAACATTCTGCATACAGTGGAATTCACTATTTGATGCAAGACTGATGCCCTCTATAAGAAATGTGCTAGAGGCCATCTTTTACAGTCTAAATGTCATTTTAATGGGAAAATTCTTGAATGGAAAATTCTCTTAACATTAATGAATAACTTAAAATAAATATAACTTAAATATAAATTAACCTCTTCAATTAAAATAAATCATCTATAGAATGATATAACAAATAAAATAATACAACTAAGTATACCTACCATTTTTGAATTAAGTATACCTACCAACTAGAAAATAAATGGCTGTAAAAATGGAAATAATAAGGCCTGATGGTGGTGCTAGAGGAAAGGTCAAGTGGTCACCAAATCAATATCAATTCTTCAGATTGGGGTCTTGATTGTGCACAACTAATTGTATGGCAATCCAGCCATTACTTTGAGATATATCCTGTTCTCAGTCTGTTCTTAGTCTTGTTCTCAGCCTGTCGGCATCATGTGATCCAATATCCATATCCATGCCATTTAACAGTTATCACTGGCCCTTCTTGCTAGCAAAGTCACTGATCAAGTCTTTGAAGTCCAGGTTTCTAGCTAACTGGCTTTCAATGGACAGCATGGCAAGACTGCAATGCCTGTCCTGGGACATAGTGGACCTAGTGGACATACACCCACCTTCCTTCTTTTCTTTCTTTTTGGTTTTGGAAGACAGATTTTCTTTAAGAAGCTAAGACATGATGCTCCACTGGCTCTCCCTCCTCACTCGGAATTCACAGCTAGCAAGGGGGGGCGGCAATACAGAGGCTCTCTGGATGTTGTTTTACTTTTTGCCAAAAACAAGAAAAGAAAAAGAAACCGTTAGATTTGTAAATAAAATATTATATTAATGATAGGTACGTTTTCTTCAATATTAAATTAACCTAATGTTCTACATTTTTTAGGGCTCCTGTTAGTCACAGGCCCTTAGAATCGTCCTAACTTTCCTCCCTATACGGCACCCCTGCCTCCAGGCTGTGTAAGGGCAATTTGACCAAGGAGGGTGGTTGTGTGCTGCATCAGATGACCAGGCCTCCACAATCACCTCAACCCAATTGAGATAATTTGGGATGGGTTGGACTGCAGAGTGAAGAAAAACAGCCAACAAGTGCCCTGCATATGTTGGAACTCCTTTAAGACTGTTGGAAAAGCATTCCAGGTGAAACTGGTTGAAAGAAAGCCAAGAGTGTGCAAAAGGTGGCTACTTTGAAGAATCTCAAAATAAAATATATTTTGTTTAACACTTGTTTGGTTACTACATGATTCCATATGTGTTATTTCATAGTTTGATGTCTTCACTATTATTCTACAATGTAGAAAATAGTAACGCATAAAGAAAAACCCTTGAATGAGTATTGTGTGTCCAAACTTTTGACTGGTACTGTAAGTGTGCTTATGCTTTCACTGGTGTGTGTCAGTGCCTGTACATCTGAATCGATCTGGTTGATATTGCGTCAGCATTGTCTGCTAGCCCATTGTGGTGTCTCCTCTCTGCCTCCAGAAACGGGACATCCAGTTACTGAAGGCGTACATGAGGGCCATCCGCAGTGCCAACCCCAACTTGCAGAACCTGGAGGACACCATTGAGTACAATGAGATCCTGGAGTGAGTGGATTATTAAGCACTGTGGTGCACAGAACACTTCACAATCAGACAGTATAACTTACTATGCTGTAGGGGGCTGCATTTCCGCGGGACATTTTTCATGCTGCGGTCAGTCAGACAGACAACTTTGGGATTCAAATATTTTTGGGTCCTGCAGATTAAGGCTATTTGGAAACGGTCATCTTTCTGTTTTGTATGCGTTAGCCAATCTATTGTATTAAAATCACCTCTTTGTCACACTATTCACCCTCATAATTCTCTGCTTCAAGTTCAGTATCCTATGGGCTACCTCTCCTAGTTGGGCATTCAAGATCAAGTGCACTTAAAAGGCTATATACAGTGCCTTCATAAAGTTTCACACACCTTTACCTTTTCCCCATTTTGTTGTTACAGCCTTTTTTTTATATAAAAAAAAATAATATGGTTTAAATGGAGATTTTGTGTCACTGGTCTACACACAATACCCCATAAAGTTGAATTATGTTCTTAGAAAATTTGACAAATTAATGAAAAATTTAAAGCTGATATGTCTTGTCAATCAATAAGTATTCAACCCCTTTGTTATGTATGGCAAGCCTAAATAAGTTCAGGAGTAAAAATGTGCTTAATTCACAAGTTGCATGGACTTACTCTGTCTGCAATAACAGTGTTTAACATTAATATTTTTGGAATGACTCTGTCCCCAACACATACAATTATCAGTTGAGCAGTGAATTTCAAACACCGATTCAACCACAGAGACCAGGGAAGTTTTTCAATGCCTCAAAAGAAGGGCACCTATTGGTAGATTCTTCAAAAAGCAGACATTGAATATCCCTTTGAGCATGGTGAAGTTATTAATTACACTTTGGATGGTGTATCAATACACCCAGTCACTACTAAGATACAGGCATCCTTCCTAACTCAGTTGCCAGAGAGGAAGGAAACCGCTCAGGGATTTCACCATGAGGCCAATGGTGACTTTAAAATAGTTACAGAGTTGAATGACTATGATAGGAGAACTGAGGATGGGTCAACAACATTGTAGTTACTCTACAATACTAACCTAATTGACATAGTGAAAATAAGGAACTCTGTACAGAATAAAAAATATTCCAAAACATGCATCCTGTTTACAAAATGTGGAGTAAATCAAGGGTCATGAATACTTTCTGAAGGCACTGTATGTATGGTCTCAATTAAATGCATGGGCCGAGATGCACGGCACAGTTACAGGGATTTTGTTTGCCATTGAAATCCTTGGGCTGGCTGGCTTTTTAAAAATGTTTTATATATATATATTTTTTTTAAATAAATTACAAAAAAAATCGGTACTGATTTTGTTTGAGCAAAGGAACACAGCATTAGCTATGGCAAAATACATTGAATTGTAGGAAATTTGCTTTAAAACGGCAACATTTTCTCTTAGTTTCATGAAGAAATGTGTAGAATTGCAGGAAATTGGCTTAAAAATGCATCAATGTCTATCTACACTGCCAAGATGGGGGGGGGTCCTCTAAAATGTTATCTGAACTGCCAACTCCACCACCTAAGCCCCTTTTTTGATCCAGAAAAACCCTGAGTTATCTTTCCAAGGAAGTTAACATAAATATGATTTAGGCTACAGTGTCTGGAAATAAATATTGATAATGAAACGAAGTGTAGGGTGCTCAACCAACATGAGTCAAGGTGCAACCAAAAAAATGCTATCATCATTTAAAAGGAAAAGGCACCTTTCCCGTTTTACCAGCTTAAATATTAATACCCCTTTTTTTTTGTATCTGCCACAAATAGTCCCGCTCCGAGAAGGTGGGTCATAGGCTATGCAAAATGTAAGCGAATGTGCATGTGTCCACTCATCATTCTTACTGCTTCAAGTTCAGAAGCCTACTTCTCCTCTCCTAGTTAGGAGATCAGGTGCGCGTGTGGTCTTTAAATAGAGCAGGCTATATGCATGGGCGGAGCAGCACTTGGCACTTATCTTTCCAAGGGAAATGTACTTCCTAAATATGATGTAAGCTATAGTTTAGGCCTACTACATTGAATGGAAATAAATATTGGTCACCCATATTTGTCTCTGCCTGCAAATCGTCCCGCTCCTATTAAGGTAGGCGATGTTATACAAAAAACATTGTTTAAGAGAAAGTCCGTTCTTGTTTCAACTCTCTTTCAAACTACGTCTAGCCTAGTGGCTGATGTAGCCCAGTACCTAATACTGATAGCCTAATGTAATGGACCACGTGAGAATCTCTGGTAACCTATTTCTTGAATTATTTTTTGCAAATTTAAATATTGCTGGGACCATTGCTGCTCAGCGAGGTGTGTCACATATGCCTAAAATAACATTTGGGTGACTGCGGTCGGCTTCACTACCAGTTCTTGTTGATGGGAGTTGGACAAAAAGCCAGCGGGAGCAGGCGGGTGCGGTATAAAAAGCTGCATGAGGGGGATGAAGAAATCAGTTCTGCGCAGACCTCTGCTACGCTGCAACACTTTCCACTTTTGAGGCATATTCATGAATTATGTTGATAATTATAACCATTATAATAGCCCAACTCTCCTCTCATCCTCCCCTCTACCTCTCCTCCTAGGTGGGTGAACTCCCTCCAGCCGGCTCGGGTCACCCGCTGGGGCGGCATGATCTCGACGCCAGACGCTGTCCTCCAGGCGGTCATCAAACGCTCGCTCATCGACAGCGGCTGCCCGCCTTCCATCGTCAACGACCTTATCGAGAATGCCCACGAGAGGAACTGGCCCGCCGGCCTGGCCACGCTGGAAACGCGGCAGATGAACCGGCGCTACTATGAGAATTACGTGGCCAAGCGTATCCCAGGGAAACAGGCGGTGGTGGTGATGGCCTGTGAGAACCAGCATATGGGGGAGGACATGATCCTGGAGCCAGGCCTGGTCATGATCTTTGCCCATGGGGTGGAGGAGATACTATGACCCGGCTGGGGGTGGTGGAGAGCAGAGAGGGGGAGACTGACTGACCTGAATTGAACAAAGGAGAGGAGGGAGCAGCGGATGCTATGACACTTATGTCTGCGTACTGAATGGCACCCTATTCCCCATAGGCCCTGGTCAAAAGTAGTGCAACTATATAGGGAATAGGGTGCCATTTTGAATGTAGCCTATGACACAGCAAGAACAGGGGAAGATCCTATGACAGGGCAGGTTTTAAGAAGATGATATGACACCAATAGAAGGCTTTTTAGAGGGTTAACTATGACAATCGGGGGTATGGTAGTATCGAGTGGGGGTGTTGGAGGGATAGGTAAAAATTGTTGGGGGGAGAAAGAGTCTCCAACTAAGAGGGAAGAGGAAATAGAAGTGTGAAGGGTAAACATCCTGAAGGAGACACACTAAATCAGGATTACCCTGCTCTCTGCCTTAAACACGTTTTTTATTTAGAGAAATTAAAACTTAACATGGATTGATCAGTCATAGGAAGAAACAAACAAACAAGATTGTAGCATAATCTGCCTTCTCCCCGCCCCCACTGCTGCTGACAAAATATCCCATTGGCTGACTATAATGAGATGACTCATCGGCCCCCTCCATAGCTTCCAGTTATATATGACTCATAGAGAATTATAGAGGCCTCTAGTGGCCAAAAGGCCGTATTAGCATGGGCAGCGCCATTGAGGCCTTCCACCATTTTAATGTCGTCAACTGGGTGGGACTTCCAACATCATTGGCTGGTGAACCTGTTGGAGTCATGTCCAAAATTGACTACTTCAAAATTGAGATTGCCTCAATGGCACTGCCCATGCTGTCAGATGCTATAATGGCACAGAAACAAAGAGTCCTTTCTCTCTATGGTGTGACTTCATCAGAAACTCATTTATCAATAATAAAGCTAACATATATGCAATCTAAGCATACTTCATTGCAAAGTCCAAAACATTTTTTTTATTTTTTTATTGAGACTATCTGTTGGATTTCAAGTCAACACATTTCTTCAGATTGTTCTGAAGAAAGCTCAGGACCCCTTTGAGACAGATGTTTTCTTTAGCTCTCTGTATCTATTACCATGGCATTCTCTCTTTGGGCCAGAAAATGTGGGTTATTTCCTGCTTAGGAGAAGGAATGCATGCTGGGATTGGTTAAGTGAATCCTATTGGATGTGCTCCGCTGTATGTGAGCCCTGGGAGGCACATAGAAAGGGGGAACTGCTGAACAAAAACACAGAGCACGTGGATCGCCATTGTTTGCAAGGACGTTTGGACCAACTACATTTCCCATCATTACTGCATCACCTTCCTCTTTGTCAACAACAGACCTTGTTCCTCCTTGGGATGCAGAGCTGATCAAGAATGTCACTCAAACGGTGGGAAAAGGAGTAGTGGATGGACAGAGTCCTGGTGAAGGGTGTGGACTTGCATTTTTTTTAAATTAAAAAAATTGAAGGACTTGAGTTTCATGCCTTATATTTTTGTAAAGTTATTGTGTATTTGATTTTCTGAGTTATTGAGTGTCCTATGTTGAACTTTTTCTTTTATGATGCTATCTATATAGTTGGTGTGAAGTGGGTCCAATTTGTATGAAAACAAAAAAAATTATCCACAGCAATTATGTAAAAATTTACATCAACCAAAAGACTTCGGTTTTTGTTAAATTATTTTAATTTGGTTTACCTTGTCAAAAAGCATAAACCTAACACCACCGTATGTCATGTAGCTTATTCTAATATTTTGTGTCCAGTCATACATTAAGTACTTCTCTGTGGCGTTGGGGATTTGTAATGTTGTTCCCGGATGAGGTTAGGTGATTTGTCACCCTGAATACATCACCACGGTGAGCAAAGATGTTACTGCTACTTTTTTCCTTAACAGTTTAGACTATTCTGGCTTAAATAATTCAAGCAGTGATAGTCTACTGGCATGCTTTCATTTCAGCATTTTATTGATTATTGTATAACTCACTTGTTTGCGAACAAAACTATTGATTTGTGTTACTTCCAACTAATGAACACAAGTTCACACACACATTTTACCTCAGCTTATTCTGGAAATGAATTAAATTCATTTTCTGGGGGTGACTGAATAAAAATTGACACACACACACTCAGAGGAAGTAGTTGAAGCTTAACCAAGGTCTAGACTCCTCCTGAGAGCTGCTACAAAGCTGGAACATAGCCTTAATCCACTTCCTCACTCTGCATGGCTGGCTCTCTTTGCTCTGTCAGTTAGGTGCCTTGATATGATACATGTATGGAACTAAAACTCCGGTCCTGAAGGGCTGTGTGTCGAGCCAAGTATACATCTCAAGCTGTTTTTTTGTGTGTTTTTTTTACATTTCCTTTAATGGTATTGTACTCTTACTTCTTTTGGATACCCAAATCAAAGGCTTGTAAAGTGATTTGAAGTAATGGGGTTAGTGAGATGAGATCACTAAGTAGCTTGTCGAGCATAGGTACACACAAACATCCCTCCAAGACTTGCGTTTCAGATCCTTGCTATTATTCTTTGTAGTGTTATGTGGCTTTGTCACCTGTGCAGATTCAGTTAGAATCAATGGTATGAATAGAGGGCTTTGTTGTCTTTTCCTAGAGGATGGATGAACTACAATACGGTCAACAAAAAGGAGATGGACAAAGTGTTGATAAAACTTCTGAATAATTAATGAAGGATTAATGGCTAGAACCTCCACTTTACTATTCAGAAATCTAGAGAGCAATGAGAGACTGGGAAAATATATATTTTGATGTTAAATACTGCAATCTAGGGTGTATTTACTAGGAACCAAATGCAAGCAAACGGGTCAAAACGAGGACGGCTTGACCTGAACTTGTCCAATAAGAAAGGGCTGGTTTTAGTTTCAATGTTTTCCGTTGCGAAACGTTTTGCTACATGCCCTTAGGAATACACCCCTGTAGTCATGAACTGACTGGGGTGTATTCATTATGTCTTGCAATGGAAATGTTTACCGTTTGATGCAAACAGGGAGAGCCCTACCTGAATTTGTCCAATAGAAACTAGTTTTCATTGCAAAACATCTTCCATTTGCAGTGAACGGGATCGCAACAGAATCTGTGTAATGAATACACCTGTCTGCCTTTTTCACTTATTCATATGCAGTAGTCTTGTGAATGTGTGTGTTACTGTGATGATGATGATTAATAATACCACAGAACTGGGGAAGAATTACACATTTATTGTAAATTTAAGATTTATTGTAAATAGCTCGCTATCATATCAATATACATATACTGAGGCACTTCGATTTCTGTATCTATCCATATACATTTTGATTTTGTGAGATTTGTGGTTTCATTAAAAGCTGATAAGAATTCCTGGTTGTTTGGAATGTTGTATTATGTTAATTTATTTTATTACTAAACCTTTTGTATATATAAATAAGGGAATAAAATGTATTTCCAAATACAAGGGGAAATCTTTCCCCGTGAAAAACATTCAAGTATAAAGGCCTAAACCATGTTTCAACTTGTTCATGTATTGAAGTCATATTGATGATGAAATATTCCACCTGCATTTTATTTATTTGTTATTAGCGTCAAATATAACTAAATATACAGTCATACTTTACAACACAGTATACAAAAAAATAAACTTTATACTCAGGGATATAAATCTAATTTTATTGGTCACATGCAGATGTTATTGCGGGTGTAGCGAAATGATTGTAATACACATTTAAACAAAAATACATAAGACTTCACAGGTATTTCGTTTTGGGTTTTTTTCAATTCCATTTTAAAAACTAAGAATTTGGGCTTTTCTTTAGCCCACCTGCATGTATGTATAACATATTTACCATACATAAAGATATTAATTATGCATATTTTGTTCTGATCTAAATCCTGATTATTAAATAAAAGTAACACATCTTTACCATCAAGCTTAACCCTATCACCAATTGATCTAAAAAACAAATGCTCAAGATCTGTCCCAAAAAATCTTTGTACAAATACAATAATAGAATAAATGGCAGTTTTCCATCTGCCCTGTGATTGTAGCCTGGCTAACGCGACCCACGTGACTCACAGCGCAAGGAGAGCTGGGGTGTAATCATTAGTCCGAACAGTTGCAAAACGTTCAACGAGAGTTTCTATTGGACAAATCTAGGTAGCTGCCTCCCCGTTCTGCTAAGGCAACAATGAATCCTGTCGATGAATGCCCCGCCCTCAAAGGCACATGAGCCTGAGGATGTGACTGAAGGAGGGGTTGTTTTGATTTCTTTATGTATTTGGTAGTATCTCAATACCCCGTACCGTAGATGGTGGCAATACACCAATAGATGTAGTCTGCCATAAAACTTTTAAAGAAGAACAATCGGCGTAATAAATAAAAACGTGTTTTCGATTTAGGTGTCAGCCAGACTACTGTGATTTTTTTTTTATTGCCCCCATATTGTAACAAAGTTTACATATTCACTACATTGTATTCTTCCTCACCTGTCCATTCGATAACAATTCCGTGGCTCTTGTATTTGTAATCTGTAGTAGCCTATTCTGTCAATTATCCATTGTCAAACGCGAGAACCCCCCCCCCCCCCCCCCCCCGTCACAATGGATTACGTTACTCCTTAAATTACACTCCATTTCCCAAAATGTAGATAGGAACTGTCCTATAATACTGTCACCAAGGGGGTGCTAGTGTAATTGTCGCAAACTGCAAGCCCTTCCCCGCCCACTAATCCCTTGGATTTATATAATGCTCTAATACACTAACAACATCTGCTCATTTAGTTGTGGCCATAGCAGTCGTGTAGCCGTCCTAACCATCCATATTCGACCGAATTCTACTGTGGATAGCGCGTTTCTTTCGGGTCCACTTGTCCCTCGTCACCAGAGCCATCCATTAGGACGCACTTCACCAAAGTAAGCTGTTATTACATTCCCTTACAATTGATTCGTCTTCACCTGTAAACAATGAGGGTAGCCTACTGAAAGAGCAATTACCATTTGTCGATACCACGCAATGTGTAGGCTTTGGCACCCGAGGGTTTTTTAATTGTTTACATTTTTTTTATTATTTTCCATAATAGGTCAAACAACATATTTTCTCTATGCCAGCCTATCACCGCGTGCTGGACTTGTTTGACTAACAACTTGGAACTGATTTTGGTCACTTTAGTCTACAGTGTAATTTTATGTTTGACCTGTAAGACTTCCAATGGATCCATTGTCATTATTTCTCAACTCAAGTTTGTATAAATATTGGTTCATCTGTGTAGGCTACATATGGAATGATTTACACAGAACAAAATATACATTCCATATAAAAGTAATTTTAAGGATGCTTGTGCTTTTCATACCTTCTGCTCTTAGACCAGTTTCCCTACCCTTCCCACTATTTCCTCATGGGATCCTGCTTTGTCAAAATTGTAGTGTAGGTAAAGTGTGTAGGTGACTGATTGAGTAACTCATTGTATTTGATCCTTGAGTCAGCCATGCATTAGAGATGCCACAACTTCATCTCCTCATACTAGATCAAAGCTGGTGTCAAGAATCATGATGTTGGTATACTGCAGCCCACTACTGTATGTCAGCAGTTTTTCTCAACCTGGGTTTCTAAAATATTTAATCTGACATTACTCTGTTAATCCAGTAAAGGACATTACAGGATGTACCCTGTCAAGATAGAATGAAATCAAATCAGGGAGTTAAACAATATACCCTTAATCCCAATGTTTGACAATTGTTTGACAACCTTCAAGCCTCTGAATTATTGTATTTTCTCTTTTTGTCATTTTGGTGTAATGTAATGTATTCTATTGTCAATCCATTGCTTGCTGTTTGGGGTTTTATGCTGGGTTTCTGTACAGCACTTTGAGATATCAGCTGATGTAAGAAGGGCTATATAAATACATTTGATTTGATTTGAATTGATTTAGTGACATCCTCATTCATCAAATGTAGTTATGAAATGAGCAGCAGTGTGCATTATAGTCTGTTGTTGATTCTCTCTTAAGTAATTTGATTTTCCACAAAAGTTTCCAGGCCATTGGAACAAAGTACTGACGTAGAATGAAGACATTTTCCTTGGGTGATGAGAGTCATGCTCAAATGATTCCCTTAATTGGAAGAGTAAACCCAAACAGGCAGGATTCCACTGCCTGGGCCAGCTGGAGATTCGCCATCACATTTTGCCAGTCTCTTTTCATCTGAGTATGAAACTAGAAAGTGTCCCTCTGGATGTATTTGATTAGAACATGGTTTTGACGTTATCTTGAGATGGGGTGTGAGGAAATAACAAATGTGATAGGCATTAAGGAATTTAGGGCTTAGGTAGGAAAATGACACACTGGTAAGGAGCTACACTGAGTGTACAAAACATTAATAACATCTGCTCTTTCCGTGACAGACTGACCAGGTGAAAGCTATGATCCCTTATTGATGTCACTTGTTAAATCCACTTCAATCAGTGTAGATCAGGCCTGGGCAATTATGTTCCATGGAGGGCCACATTAGAATATATTTTTGTTATTGCGGGCCAGAATCATATTACAGGATTATACATCATGTGTATGACTCTGTTGACAGATATATCTACTGTAAATCACGTCCAGATATGCTACTTATTTAACTTTTTTAACATGCACAGAAATAAACTACATCCATGTTCTCCCTTTGATAGGTATTTTCATTATTAAACATGCAATGAACTACATGGAGGGAAAAGTACACTGTGCATTCAGCACCACGGACAGAACTCTTGTTAACGGATATGCACAAAAAAGAGAGAGAGCTCAACATTACATTTAAACTACTCAATCAGTGTGAGGAGTGAAGTCTCTGATGGGCATTGACTAGAGCAGTGAAGCCTGGTATAGTTTCTTGCGTCGCTATGCGCAGGATTGCTGAGAGGTGAGAGTCAGTAAGAGATGATCTGTGCCTTGACTTATTATATTCCATCACTGAAAATGTCTGTTCGCATACATAAGTTGACCCAAACACTCCAAACATCTTCTGAGCATGACTTCTAATCCTTAGAAAGTTTTGTTCATCGAGAGAGGCATAGAACATCGTCAGTGACATTGTTTTGAATAGTTCTCCAATCACTGCATCAGACTGGAGATCGATAAATTCAAGTTGCAAGTAGGTGGAAGTGTTATCCACATTGAAGGTGAAAGGAGAGGAACCAACAGCATGTCATTTTCCAACACTTTGAAATCCTCAAAACGATGAGAAAACTCACCTTTCAAAGCACGCAGCAGTGATGTATCGCCGCAGTGATGTATACTTCTCCCGCTCATCATCTGATAGGGAACAGACTAGTAGTGTCAGACATTGGGTGAGATTGTTGGCTTCTACTTGGCGGGTCAGGAGGAGAAATTTCCCCTTGAAGGCTTTGACAAGGCTGTACATCTGATGTGCAAAAAGGCCCTTCCCTTGTAGTTTGGAATTCAGATCATTCATGAGGTCCATGATGTCCACAGTAAAGGCAAAACCAGCCAACCATTCTTTATGTTGCAGTTGAGGGAAATCCACATATTTTCCCTTTCATTTGCAAAAACTCAGCAATCTCCGATTTCAGGTCCCACACTCTTTTAAGCACTTTCCCCAAACTCAGCCATCTCACGTTTGTGTGGTAGGGTGTAGATATGCATGACCCGACTCGGTCTCTTCCAACAGTGAGACAAACTGCCTGTGGTTTAAAGATTTAGCGCATATGAAGTTTACCACTTTAGTGACTGTATCCACAACATAGCTCATTTTCAGAACACATTTACAGAGCATCTCCTGATGAATAATGAATAAAATAATTTTCTGATCTGGGTTCAGCTCAGCTACTTGATCTTGTATCCTTTTCAAAAGGCCAACGTTTTTTCCTGTAAAGTTTGGGCACCCATCACTGGTCACACTGGATAACTTTTCAAAACTCAGTCCCAGCTTTGCCACACACTTATTAACCTCCTCCAATAAATCTTTCCCTGTGGTTGCGCTCTTCGTTGACTGCACTGAAGCAAGCTCCTCTGTAATTTCCAAGTCTGGGGTTATGCCTCGTAAGAATATCAACAAGTTTGCAGTGTCACGTGCATCACTGGTCTCATCCAGGATCAATGAGAAATAGGTGGAATCCTTTACCTTGTTTTTCAACTGTTGTTCCATATTCTGTAGATGTGCTCAACACGCCGTGTCACTGTTCGTCTTGACAGGTAAACGTTTTCAAACAGCTCTTTCTTGTCGTGGCAAAGTATTGCTGCAGAGTCAATTAAACATTCTTTAATGAATTTGTCCTCAGTGAATGGCTTGCTACAACTGAAGTCGGAAGTTTACATACACCTTAGCTAACTACATTTAAACTCAGTTTTTCACAATTCCTGACATTTAATCCTAGTACAAATTCCCTGTTTTAGGTCAGTTAGGATCACCACTTTATTTTAAGAATGTGAAATGTCAGAATAATAGTAGAGATAATTATTTATTTCAGCTTTTAATTCTTTCATCACATTCCCAGTGGGTCAGAAGTTTGCATACACTCAATTAGTATTTGGTAGCATTGCCTTTAATGCCTTTAAATTGTTTAACTTGGGTCAAATGTTTTGGGTAGCCTTCCACAAGCTTCTCACAATAAGTTGGGTGAATTTTGGGCCATTCCTCCTGATAGAGCTGGTGTAACTGAGTCAGGTTAAAAGGCCTCCTTGCTCGCATACGCTTTTTCAGTTCTGCCCACAAATGTTCTATAGGATTGTGGTCAGGGCTTTGTGATGGCCACTCCAATACCTTGACTTTGTTGTCCTTAAGCCATTTTGCCACAACTTTGGAAGTATGTTTGGGTGTAACGGCTTTCTTCTATCTCCTCCTCGGACGAGGAGGTGTAGCAAGGATCGGACCAAAATGCAGCGTGACTATTGCAATCCATGTTTATTAAATAATAAAGAAACACGAACTTACAAAAACAATAAACGTAATGTGAAAACCGAAACAGCCTAAAACTGGTGCAAACTAACACAGAGGACACTAAGGACAATCACCCACGACAAACTCAAAGAATATGGCTGCCTAAATATGGTTCCCAATCAGAGACAATGATAAACACCTGCCTCTGATTGAGAACCACTCCAGACAGCCATAGACTTTGCTAGATCACCCCACTAGCTACAATCCCAATACATACACACCAAAACCCCAAGACAAACACACCACAATACAAAAACCCCATGCCACACCCTGGCCTGACCCAATACATGAAGATAAACAAAAAATACTTAGACCAGGGCGTGACAGAACCCCCCCCCCCTAAGGTGCGGACTCCCGAACGCACCTCAAAACAATAGGGAGGGTCCGTGTGGGCGTCTGTCCATGGCGGCGGCTCCGGCGCGGGACGTGGACCCCACTCAGTCAATGTCTAAGTCCCCTCTTCTCGCGTCCCTGGATAGTCCACCCTCTCCGCCGACCATGGCCTAGTAGTCCTCACCCAGAACCCCACTGGACTGAGGAGCAGATCGGGACTGAAGGACAGCTCGGGACTGAGGCAGTTCGGGACTGAGGGGAAGCTCGGGAGTGAGAGAAAGCTCGGGAGTGAGAGAAAGCTCTGGAGTGAGAGAAAGCTCTGGAGTGAGAGAAAGCTCAGGAGTGAGAGAAAGCTCAGGAGTGAGAGAAAGCTCAGGAGTGAGAGGAAGCTCAGGAGTGAGAGGAAGCTCAGGAGTGAGAGGAAGCTCAGGCAGGTAGATAGATCTACCAGATCCTGGCTGGCTGGTGGTTTCAGCAGATCCTGACTGACTGGCAGATCCTGGCTGACTGGCAGATCCTGGCTGACTGGCGGATCTGGCGGATCCTGGCTGACTGGCGGATCCTGGCCGACTGGCAGATCCTGGCCGACTGGCAGATCCTGGCCGACTGGCAGTTCTGGCAGATCCCGGCTGACTGGTGGATCTGGAAGAGTCTGGTTGACTGGCAGGTCTGGAAGAGTCTGGTTGACTGGCAGATCTGGAAGAGTCTGGTTGACTGGCAGATCTGGAAGAGTCTGGCTGACTGGCAGATCTGGAAGAGTCTGGCTGACTGGCGGATCTGGAAGAGTCTGGCTGACTGGCAGATCTGGAAGAGTCTGGCTGACTGGCGGATCCTGGCAGACTGAAAGATCTGGCTGCTCCATGCTAACTGGCGGCTCTGGCTGCTCCACGCTGACTGGCGGCTCTGGCTGCTCCATGTAGGCTGACAGCTCTGGCGGCTTCTTACAGACTGGCAGCTCTGGCGGCTCCGTGCAGACTGGCAGCTCGCCGCAGACTGGCAGCTCCTTACAGACTGGCAGCTCCTTGCAGACTGACAGCTCCTTGCAGACTGACAGCTCCTTGCAGACTGACAGCTCCGTGCAGACTGGCAGCTCCTTGCAGACTGGCAGCTCCTTGCAGACTGGCAGCTCCTTGCAGACTGGCAGCTCATTGCAGACTGGCAGCTCGGGCTGCTTCATGCAGACTGACATCTCTGGCTGCTCCATGCAGACTGACATATATGGCTGCTCCATGCAGACTGACAGCTCTGGCTGCTCCATGCAGGCTGGCAGCTCTGGCTGCGCTGAACAGGCGGGAGACTCCGGCAGCGCAGGAGAGGAGAAAGGCTCTGGCTGCGCTGAACAGGCGGGAGACTCCAGCAGCGCTGTAGAGGAGAAAGGCTCTGGCTGCGCTGAACAGGCGGGAGACTCCGGCAGCGCAGGAGAGGAGAGAGGCTCCGGCAGCGCTGGAGAGGCGAGGCGCACTGTAGGCCTGATGCGTGGTGCTGGTACTGGTGGTACTGAACCGAGGACACGCACAGGAAGCCTGGTGCGGGGAGCTGCTACCGGAGGGCTGGGGTG
The DNA here is from genome assembly GCF_002021735.2 of Oncorhynchus kisutch. Lineage (NCBI taxonomy): Eukaryota > Metazoa > Chordata > Actinopteri > Salmoniformes > Salmonidae > Oncorhynchus > Oncorhynchus kisutch. Next base: position 39,576,092 of record NC_034174.2, read on the forward strand.
TGGAGGTGGTACTGGATAGACCGGACCGTGCAGGCGCACTGGAGCTCTTGAGCACCGAGCCTGCCCAACCTTACCTGGCTCGATGCCCACTCTAGCCCGGCCGATCCGAGGAGCTGGAATATACCGCACCGGGCTATGCACCCGCACTGGGGACACCGTGCGCACCACTGCATAACACGGTGCCTGCCCGGTCTCTCTAGCCCCCCGGTAAGCACAGGGAGTTTGCGCAGGTCTCCTACCTGGCATAGCCATACTCCCTGTGAGCCCCCCCCCCCAATACATTTTTGGGGCTGACTCTCGGGCTTCCGTCCGCGCCGCCGTGCTTGCTTCGCCAACCTCATTCTCCTGTAACCTTCCGCGCACTGCTCCATCGAATCCCAGGCGGGCTCCGGCACTCTCCCTGGGTCGACCACCCACCTGTCTATCTCCTCCCAAGAAGTATAGTCCATACTGTACTCCTCCTTGGGCTGCTCCTGTTGCCTCTTCTCCTGCTGCACCTTTGGGCGGCTACACTCCCCTGGTTTAGCCCAGGGTCCTCTCCCGTTGAGGATTTCCTCCCATGTCCAGAAATCCTTCTTACGCATCTCCTCTTTGGGCTGCTCCTGCCTGTTGACACGCTGCTTGGTCCGTTTGTGGTGGGTGATTCTGTAACGGCTTTCTTCTATCTCCTCCTCGGACGAGGAGGTGTAGCAAGGAACGTACCAAAATGCAGCGTGACTATTGCAATCCATGTTTATTAAATAATAAAGAAACACGAACTTACAAAAACAATAAACGTAATGTGAAAACCGAAACAGCCTAAAACTGGTGCAAACTAACACAGAGGACACTAAGGACAATCACCCACGACAAACTCAAAGAATATGGCTGCCTAAATATGGTTCCCAATCAGAGACAACGATAAACACCTGCCTCTGATTGAGAACCACTCCAGACAGCCATAGACTTTGGCCATAGATCACCCCACTAGCTACAATCCCAATACATACACACCAAAACCCCAAGACAAACACACCACAATACAAAAACCCCATGCCACACCCTGGCCTGACCCAATACATGAAGATAAACAAAAAATACTTAGACCAGGGCGTGACATTGGGGTCATTGTCCATTTGGAAGACCCATTTGTGACCATGCTTTAACTTCCTGCCTGATGTCTTAAGATGTTGCTTCAATATATCCACATACTTTTCCTACCTCACGATGCCATTTATTTTGTGAAGTGCACCAGTCCCTCCCACAGCAAAGCAACCCCACAACATATTGCTGCCACCCCCCATGCTCCACGGTTGGGATGGTGTTCTTTGGCTTGCAAGCCTCCCCCTTTTTTATCCAAACATAACGATGGTCATTATGGCCAAACAGTTCTATTTTTGTTTCATCAGACCAGAGGACATTTCTCCAAAAAGTACGATCTTTGTCCCCATGTGCAGTTGCAAACTGTAGTCTGGCTTTTTTATGGCGGTTTTGGATCAGTGGCTTCTTCCTTGCTGAGCGGCCTTTCAGATTATGTCGATATAGGACTCGGTTTACAGTGGATATAGATACTTTTGTACCTGTTTCCTCCAGCATCTCCACAATGTCCTTTTCTGTTGTTCTGGGATTGGCACTTTTCGCACTAAAGTACGTTCATCTCTAGGAGACAGATCGCATCTCCTTCCTGAGCGGTATGATGGCTGCGTGGTCACATGGTGTTTATACTTGCCTACTATTGTTTGTACAGATGAAAGTGGTACTTTCAGGCGTTTGGAAAATACTCCCAAAGGATGAACCAGATTTGCGGAGGTCTACAATTTTTTTTCTGAGGTCTTGGCTGATTTCTTTTGATTTTCCTATGATGTCAAGCAGAGAGGCACTGAGTCTGAAGGTAGGCCTTGAAATACATCCACAGGTACACCTCCAATTGACTCAAAGGATGTCAATTAGCCTATCAGAAGCTTCTAAAGCCATGACATCATTTTCTGGAATGTTCCAAGCTGTTTAAAGACACAGTCAACTTAGTGAATGTAAACTTCTGACCCACGGGAATTGTGATACAGTGAATTATAAATGAAATAATCTGTCTGTAAACAATTGGAAAAAATACCTGTGTCATGCACAAAGTAGATGTCCTAACTGACTTGCCAAAACTATAGTTTGTTAACAAGAAATGTGTGGAGTGGTTGAAAAACGAGTTAATGACTCCAACCTAAGTGTATGTAAACTTCCGACTTCAACTGTATCTTTAGCAATTTTGTGAGACAGTACATAGCTAGCTCTCACGATTCCATTATTTGCTGAATGCAGTGTTGTGAAAAGGCCTTGCTGCTTTTTCAACTGAGAAAGCAACTTTTTCGATGCACTTGCCCTCAGAATACATATTCTTATATTTCTCTTATGCTTCGTTTGTAAGTGTCGGGACAAGTTCATTGTCTACTTTCCTTTTCTTTGAAATCTTTGATAAACACATTTTTGCTCAATTTCTAGCTACCTACTATTTGTAACTGTGATGTGTATGTCAGCCTGTCAGTAACTGTCTGTCCTCGTGCAGTTGTTATTTATACGTGCCTTCAAAATAAATGTCCCACAAGCGTTGGGAGTAAAGGATTACACAAAGGCGAGTATTCATTGGGCTTTTAATTTGAATAACAAATACTTTTTTCAAAACTACTGTTGCAAATTCTTTATGTGATCTGAGCATGATTCCGCAGGCGGTATTGAAATTAGGATGCGGGCCTCATACGGCCCCTGGGCCGGCTTTTGCCCAGGCCTGGTGTAGATGAAGGGGAGGATACAGGTTAAAGAATGATTTTTAAGCATTGAGACATGGATTGTGTATGTGTGCCATTCAGAGGTTGAATGGACAAGATAAAAGATTTAAGTGCCTTTGAAGGAGGAATGGTGGTAGATGTCAGGTTTGTGTCAAGAACTGTAACGCTGCTGGGATTTTCACATTCAACAGTTTCCCGTGTGTTTCAAGAATGGTCCACCAGCCAACTTGACACAACTGTGAGAAGCATTAGGGTCAACATGGGCCAGCATCCCTGTCGAACGCTTTCGACACCTTGTAGAGTCCATGCTCCGACAAATTGAGGCTGTTCTGAGGGCAAAATGGGGGAGGGTTGCAACAAAATATTAGGAAGATGTTCTTAATGTTTTGTACACTCAGTATGTGTGATGCTGCGCAAAGAATGGGGACAAACCTGTTTCGTGGGACGTCACGCTCACTAATCATAGATAGTGAATGTCTCAACTATCTCACCTTCTTCGCCGACTTGCTAATTTACTGCTTCTGGACTCAAAGTGGTCAAATTTATTTTCTCTCATTGTATTTTTTGGGGGTGTAGGGATTCATATTTTTTCTCCTTCTCAGTCACTCTCCTGTCTCTCTACCTCAGTCTCTCTGGCCAGTGTGGGAGAAACTTGCGACCATGGCGGCTCCAGACCTAGCTAAAAACACAGCTACAAACCCAGACGGGAGGGATTTGAGCCCTGTGGACTTCATCCAGCTGCAGCAGTACATGGAATGTGAGTGCCATTTTTAATTAAAAGGAAAGGTGGGTCAGATACAATGCTAATACCATACTTCTAGAATTAACTTCAACAGTCTGTGGCTCTAGGTCTAATGAACCTGACTGTAGCTCCCTTCAGTAACCACGAGCACAACCGTTCCTTGATTTTAACTGGCGGCTTTATTCTGTAGTTTTAGTCAGAATTATCACCTTCCGTGAGAACTATAAAGTAAATGAAAAATACAGTTAAGCACACTCTTACAACCTTATCTTACGAGTGACTTATTAGCTTGGTATAACTCTGAAGTGCTTACATACATAACAGTTTAACCAGCGTTATAATGGGTTCAGATTAAACACATGAATAAAGGAAAAATACCTCATTGGCTGCTTATTACAGAAGGGAGGAAATCAAACTTCACACTTATTACTCCTGGCATGAATTCACACTTCATCCTAACATACACTCCTCAACCTTTATGAACTACACCCGATGACATGAAAACTTAGCTAAAGCAGCGCAGGATTGCCTTCCCTCCAAAAGTGTGTTGCTACAATAAGGATCCCCGTTACAACAGTATTAGCTACGTATTTCCGCTTGTATTATCATTTCCCCCGCACAGCTGACACGTAAACAATTCAAACAAAAGACAACGACATAACCTGTAAGTCTAACTGTCAGTTACACTGACAAAGACCTAGTTGGGTAAAAATGTTATCCTATTGAATACTTGGGAACCACTACCAGGAGGTGGAATATTTTTTCATAGTTTTGATGTCTTCACTATTATTCTACAATGTAGAAAATAGTTTTAAAAAAAGATAAAAATCCTTGAATGTGTAGGTGTGTCCAAACGTTTTACTGCTACAGTATACATAATTTTTTCACACCAGATACACACATACACATACAAACAACAACTTACAGAGGCACATAAACAACGACTACATCTCATCTGCCCAGAGCCCCATGCTCACCCCCCCTCCCCAGTGCCTGCACTATTGTTTGCCATATGGCCTTTGTTTTTTCCCCTCAGTTGCCCATGCTATTTCAATAATAAATCATTAGATTTTCCATTGTGTTAATGATGGAGGGTTGATTGATTTCCAAGTTTTTAGTATATGTTTCTTCAAGATAAGTGTTGAGAAGAAAATCGTCCAATCCACTGGGTATCTCACTACACCCCCATATGCCATGTAGACAGAAGGATTAAAAGTTCATTTACATTGTAATACTTCTGACAGCCAACTTTCTAGCTCCGCCCATAACTTTTGGACTTTATAGCATTTCCAGAAAGCATGGATTATTGAGTCATTGTTAGTTTTACACTTAAGACATGATTCTGCTGTTGTGCTATAGAATTTGTGAAATTTGTCTTTTGAATAAGACATTATATACCTTAGTTTATACTGGATTAAGGGTACCTTTTCGTTAACTGTAATTTTGTTAGTTATGCTCCAACATTTGGTATTTTATTAGGATCCCCATTTGAGATGCACAATATATCGGTGAACATATCGGAATCGGCCGATATTAGCTAAAAATGCCAACATCGGTATTGGCCGATGTCAAGGTTAACACCGATGTTAAAAACCGATGTCAAAACTACCATGCATACCTATATAACATAGTTACATGACGTAATATGCCACATAAAATTTGCGCTACATGTGCAACACAGCATTCCTAACCTAGCCCACATAATGTCTGCTGTGTGGATCGAGCAGTCAACAAGTCGAGCAGTCATTTTGAAGAGTAAGAACATTTCAGCGAGACAACTCAAAGGCGAAAACCATTAACGCCAAGATAATGGTATTCATTGCCCTTGACATTCAATTGTTCTCTGTCGTGGGTGATGTTGGCTTTTTCGTCGACTGGTCGAGCACCAGTACACACTACCAAGTGCGCTATTTCTCAGATGTTGCCCTACCGGAGTTACACAGTAATAGCGTCACTGCTATTTGCTTCACGACATACATACTATGGAACGCTGTTTGGGTCTTTGCGTGTCAAAAAAGATACAGTAGCACTGTCAAAGCTGTACAAAAAGTCTGCAAACAAGCAAACACCGGCCACGAACGATTTGTTTACAAGACCGCATTGGTAATAAAGCATCATTTGCTCGACCGCAAAGTATGGGGTAGCTAGCTTTAGCTTGGTACCTAGCTAAACACCTCATTTGGCCGCCTTTCGTTCCAGTACTCTGCTGCCTGTGACTGGAACGAATTGCAAAAATCGCTGAAGTTGGAGACTTTTACCTCCCTCACCAACTTCAAACATCTGCTATCTGAGCAGCTAACCGATCGCTGCAGCTGTACATAGTCTATTGGTAAATAGCCACCCATTTTCACCTACCTCATCCCCATACTGTTTTTATTTATTTACTTTTCTGCTCTTTTGCACACCATTATCTCTACCTGTACATGACCATCTGATCATTTATCACTCCAGTGTTAATCTGCAAAATTGTAATTATTCGCCTACCTCCTCATGCCTTTTGCACACAATGTATATTGACTTGTTAATTGTTTACTCCATGTGTAACTCTGTGTTGTCTGTTCACACTGCTATGCTTTATCTTGGCCAGGTCGCAGTTGCAAATGAGAACTTGTTCTCAACTAGCCTACCTGGTTAAATAAAGGTGAAATAAAAAATAAAAAATAAAAAAACACAACCAGCCTGAAAACAATGACCAGTAGAAACTGCAGTCATTTTCATTATTCTTAGCAATGATTTAGGAATCCTTGTAAGTATTAGCTAGGTTGCCACTTGTTGTTCAGCTATTGAAATTGAACTTCAGCTCATGAAAATAAATAGCAAGCCAACTACTTAACCCTGTTGCCCATAGCTAACATTATACGATTCAGCTAGCTTCATCTGGCTAGTGAGGCTCGACCGGACCAGGTTATGTGTTATGAAGCTAGCCACAATAAGAATTAGGCACAATAGTGGAATTTGCAGTTTGCCTTCAAAATAAAAGTATGTAATTGACAGTGATGCAAATTAATACAAATAGTAGAATAGTGCCGTACTTTTATTTTGAAGGCTAACTGAAAAGTCCACTATTGTGGCTAATCCTTATTGTGTCTATTTTCACATAGATGGGTCCAACCACCATTAATAAAATAAGAACTGTCTTATAAATTAGGGTAGTTTTAGATGATGACACCTAGCTATACAGCTACTGAAACAGATTATGTCGTGTTATTTGACACGTCAAATAGTGTTATTTGACGTGTATATTTTTTGACACGCAAAGACACAAATGGCGTTCCATAGACATCCTGGTTGAGAATGAACAAATTAACAACGAAACAGCACAGCAAGTAAGTGAAATAAATAGGTTTTGATTAAGTTTTACTGGGAATGGGGGCGTGAATGCCAGCAAAATAACTTTTTGGTCAGTGTGATGTGTCTGTGTGTGTGTGTGTGTGTAACCATTATTTAACTAGTTAAGTTAAGAACAAATTCTTATTTACAATGACGTCCCGGACGACCCTGGGCCAATTGTGCCCCGCCCTATGGGACTCCCAATCACGGCTGGATGTGATCCAGCCTTGATTCAAACCAGGGACTGTAGTGACGCCTCTTGCACTGAGATGCAGTGCCTTAGACCGCTGCATCCATGTGTGTGTGTTAACTATTTAACTGTACTAGAATGCTTAAAAGGCCGCAAAAAATTTAAATATCTTTTATCTGTATCTTTTTTTGTTTGTTGGTAAGGATAATATCAGATATCGGTATCGGCCAAAAGTGTCATATCGGTGTATCACTAATCTCCATTAGCTGTTGCAAAAGAAGCAGCTACTCTTCCTGGGATCCACACAAAACATGAAACATGACATAATACAGAACAATATACAGTTCAAGGACAGAACTACATACATTTTTTGTATGTAGCCTACATATCAATGCGAGGCGTTCTGCCGTGAGGTGTTACTTTCTGTTTTTTTAAACCAGGTTTGCTGTTTATATGAGCAATATGAGCAATATGAGATGGAACGGAGTTCCATGCAATAATGGCTCTATATAATACTGTACACTTTCTTGAATTTGTTCTGGATTTGGGGACAGTGAATAGACCCATGGTGGCATGTCTAGTGGGATAAGTGTGTGTGTCAGAACTGTTGACTATGCAAACAATTTGGGATTTTCAACACCTTAATGTTTCTTATAAAAATAAGTGATGCAGACAGTCTCTCCTCAACTCTTAGCCAAGAAAGACTGGCATGCATAGTATTTATATTCAGCCCTTTGATTACAATGAAGAGCAAAACGTGCCGCTCTGTTCTGGGCCAGCTGCAGCTTAACTAAATCTTTCCTTGCAGCACTGGACCGCACAACTGAACAATAATCAAGATTAGACAAAACTAGAGCATGCAGAACTTGCTTTTTGGAGTGATGTGTCAATAAAGCAGAGCATCTATTTATTACGGACAGACCCATCTTTACAACCATTGAATCGATATGTTTTGACTACGACAGTTTACAATCTAAGGTAACGCCAAGTAAGTCTCCTCAACTTGTTCAACAGCCACACCATAGATTACCAGATTCAGCTGAGGTCTAGAATTTAGGCAATGATTTGTACCAAATACAATGCTCTTAGTTTTAGAGATGTTCAGGACCAGTTTATTACTGGCCACCCATTCCAAAAGAGACCAACTCTTTGTTAAGGGTTTCAGTGACTGTGGTTGCTGATGCCGATATGGTTGAATCATCAACATACATGGACACACATGCTTTATTTAATGCCATGGGCAGGTCATTGGTAAAAATAGAAAAGAGTAGAGGGCCCAGAGAGCTGCCCTGCGGTACACCAAACTTTACATGATTGACATTAGAGAAGCTTCCATTAAAGAAAAACCTTTGAGTTCTATTAGATAGATTGCCATATTGTGGATTCAGAGCTGAGGTTGAAAAGCCATAACACATACACTGCCGGTCAAAAGTTTTTGAACACCTACTCATTCAATGGTTTCTCTTTATTTTTACTAGGTTCTATCATCAAAACTATGAAATAACACATGGATATATTTTATATTTGAGATTCTTCAAATTGCCATGATGACCAAACTTTTCACTGGTACTATATAAAAAAATGAATACTTGGGGAGCATTATACCAGACAGTGTGGATGTACTTTTTGTCCTAAATTATCCTCTCTAATCCAGCATGCACCTTGAACCAGTGTTTTTATGGATGTTCTCATACTACTCAACTAAATCTAGGGGTAATGTTCCAAGAGGGTGAACAGGGAGACTGCATGAAAGGGTACTGCTCCCTTGCCTCACTGGAGTTTCATATAGTCAATCAAATTTAAATCAAATGTATTTTATAAAGCCATTTTTACATCAGCAGTTGTCACAAAGTGCTTTAGAGTTACCCAGCCTAAAAGCTCAAAGAGCCGCACTAGAATGGAACCCAAAAGGCAGAGGTTTATAGATCTTTGAGGGGCATGTATTTTGCCTGTCAGAAGTCCTGTGTATTTGTTTGATTTATATTGCATCTTCTGCTAGTGGTTTACGTACTGCATCTTTGGCCCTGTTGTAAATTGATTTTCAAAGGTGTTGTTGCCAAAATGTACATGTATTTTATATTTTAGACTTTTCTGCCTGTCCCATATCTGGCTTCTTTTATATGCTTGTATCCCGTGTTGACTTTCAGTATTGTCCTCTATGCAGATGGCAGTCTGAGAGTGAAAGATGTGATGAAAGAGTTCCATGCAGGCGGGCGGTTGGTCCAGTACAGATTTGGAGAGGTGAGCTTCAAGAGGGTCCTTTCTAACCATGACCCATCCATCTGCCAGCACCTTATGTTGGCTTGAGATTACACAACACAACCCTTGTTGTCTCTGATGTACTGTTCTGTTTGGAATCTCAGCGAATCGATGCAGTTGGCTTCTCTTTGTTCCTCAAGACCTATCTGGAGGCGGATGACTTCCCTGCTGATTTCTGCCAACGCCTTTTCCACTACTTCCAGAATGCAGAGCGAGATGTTTATATGAGGAGTCCTCCACCCAAAGGGGGTGAGCCCCACCATCCAAACTCTTATATATTATTACTGTGTATGACATACAGTATAATATAATGTATATGATATGTCTTGCTTATGCCTTCAATATCCATCAATTGCTCTTAAAAAGTGACCGCATTGATGTGAACATTCATGAGTTTACGATATGTTATACTTTGATGCATACTGTATTTGGCTCTCTGTTTGATTATGGGTCTAAGTTGATATGATACAGTACATTCAGAAAGTATTCAGACCCCTTGACTTTTTCCACATTTTGTTATGTTAGAGCCTTATTCAAACATTTATGAATTGTTTTTTTACTCATCAATCTGCACATAACAGCCCATAATGACAAAACAAAAACAGGTTTCTAGAACGTAAAAAAATAAAATAAAATGGAAATACAGTATTACATAAGTACTCAGTACTTTTTTGAAGCATATTTGACAGCGATTACAGCCTTGAGTATTCTTGGGGGTGACGCTACAAGCTTGGCACACCTGTATTTGGGGAGTTTCTCCAATTCTTCTCTGCAGATCCTCTCAAGCTCTGTCAGGATGGGTAGTGTTGCTGCACAGCTATTTTCAGGTCTCTCCAGAGATGTTTGACCGGGTTTAAGTCCCAGTTCTGGCTGGGCCACTCATGGACATTCAGACACTTGTCCTGAAGCCACTCCTGCTTGTGATTAGGGTTGGCTGTGTGATTAGGGTTGTTGTCCTATTGGAAGGTGAACCGCAGTATGAAGTCCTGAGCACTCTGGAGCAGGTTTTCATCAAGGATATCTCTGTATTTTGCTCAATTCATTATTCCCTCTGTCCTGACTGTCTCCCAGTCCCGCACCTGAAAAACATCCCCATAGCATAATCCTGCCACCACCATGCTTCACCGTAGGGACGGTGCCAGGTTTCCTCCAGACGTGACGCTTGGCATTCAGGCCATGGAGTTCTATCTTGGTTTCATCAGACCAGAGAATCTCTTTTCTCATCGTCTGAGAGTCCTTTAGGTGCCTTTTGGCAAACTCCAAGCAGGCTGTCATTTGCCTTTTACTGACGAGTGGCTTCTTTCTGGCCACTCTACCATGAAGGCCTGATTGGTGGAGTGCTGCAGAGATGGTTGTCCTTCTGGAGGTCCTCCCATCTCCACAAAGGAACTCTGGTGTTCTGTCAGTGACCATCAGGTTATTGGTCACCTCCCTGACCAAGGCCCTTCTCCCCTGATTGCTCAGTTTGGCCGGGCAGCCTGCTCTAGGAAGAGTCTTGGTGTTCCAAATATCCTCCATTTAAGAATGATGGAGGCCACTGTGTTCTTAGGGACATTTTTTGGTACCCTTCCCCAGATCTGTGCCTCGAAACAATCCTGTCTCGGAGCTCTATGGACAATTCCTTCGATCTTTTGGCTTGATTTTTGCTCTGACATGCACTGTCACCTGTGGGACCTTATATAGACAGTTGTGTGCCTTTCCAAATCATGTCCAATCAATTGAATTTACCACAGGTGGACTCCAATCAAGTTTTTAGAAACATCTCAAGGATGTTCAATGGAAACAGGATGCAACGGAGCTCAATTTCGAGGCTCATAGCAAAGGGTCGGAATACTTATGTAAATAAGGTATCTGTTTTAATTTTTTATACATTTGCAAAAAAAATCGAAACCTGTTTTCGCTTTGTCATTATGGGGTATTATGTGTCATCTATTTTAGAAAAAGTCTGAACGTAACAAAATGTGGAAAAAGTCAAGGGTTCTGAATGCACTTTATATAAGTTCCAATTGCTAAACATCTGAATAAACTCCTGGTTTTGTCTCTCAGGTGGAGTGTACCTCAAAGATGTGTCTTGTTACTTCTCTGTGTTGGAGGAGGGACAGCCGCGAGACAAACTGGAATGTGAGTACTGAGTAGCCTACTGTCTTTTCACCAATGGAATTCTGTGTGATAGTTTGTATTCCATGATGGGTTGATCTTTTAGCTGTTTTCAATTGACCAGAGAGGAGAGATAAGGAGTGAGTGAACACAAGAAGGATATTTTATTGATTTACTCATTTCATCACCTGTTGTGCTTTCAGTTACTTTCAAACTTTATGACAAAGATGGCAACGGTCTCCTGGACAGCTCAGTAAGTGACTGAAATGTACTTGCTGTATTATGAATACATTCTACTCTCATTTTAAATCAAGGTGATGTAGTGAACAGTAGGAGTTGTGAAAGAACAAACTGTGGTTTTACTCTCAATAAGGAAGTGGATCGGATCATCACCCAGATGATGCGTGCGGCAGATTACTTGGGTTGGGACGTGACAGAACTCAGACCGGTAAGACATTCACTTAAATGCCTGTCAACTATCCCTATGGGAATATTCACTGGGTCTTATATTCAAGCAAAACATTCACCTGAGGGGTATACTACAAAGCAGGATCAAGGAGTTGGCTAGCTAACTTGACTAAATATTCCGAAATCATTTTTTTAAAAGATAATCTTGAAATGGGCATGGTCTAATTGACTCAACAACCAAAAAATGCATATCTTAGTTTAGCTTTCTTCATGAATCAGAAAATCAACAGTTAATTCTGTTTTTTTATAATGATGGCTGGCTATAGCTTATTGATCCTGCTTTGTAGTATACCCCTCAGGGTTCAGGGAAGGGTACAACAGTGTTGATGTTGGAATTATTATGCCTTTCTTTTTGATTGACAAGGCAAACATTATTTTCATGGAAAGAATTAGACCACATTAATCTGAATACACACTCTCTCAAATTGTTTTGTCTCACCCCAGTAATCTAGTTAGTGGTCTTGATTGAATTGGGCCCAACACCCCCACCCAGAACCCAGTTACAGTCCTTGTGCAAGTTTCTGGTTGGAGAGTTGTAGTGAATAGCGATGAGAGACTAATGTTAACAGTATTTAGGTACAACATTGCATGTTGCTTACACTTGACATTCCATCAATTCTAATTATCAAAAAAGAGATTATAGAGATTACAGAGATTATCAGATAAGAGATTGCATACTTAATATTTGTCAGGTTAGAGTTTGTTCTGGAAGTGAAATTCTATTTAATCTACCAAATGAACCTGAAGTGATGTCCATACATGGAAATTAAGCTTCCAATGAATTAAGATAAGTGAGTCCAAAATTAGATAAACTGTCATTTGGTTTGAGGGTTGATGTTCTGGTTATAGACTTTGGTTCTATAGGGCTAACACCTGGCAGCAGCGCAGAGAGACTTGTGATTGGTCAGGAACCAGGATCAGTGGGAGTCTAACTACTCCAATTGGTCCATAAGGTGCTGAAGGACATGATGACGGCGATGGATGCTGACAGCAGTGGAGCGGTGACCCTGCAGGAGTGGATCCAGGGAGGGATGAACAACGTGCCCCTGTTGGTGCTGCTGGGACTCAAGGCAAGAAGCACTAACAGCCAGACTCCCACTCATCTGGTTAACTCAATCAGTATACATGATTCAGCACATGACAATAGACTCCTTATGTCTAGAACATTTGCTATGAGCTGTATGGTTCAACTACTGTACATCTCAATAAAGCTTTATTCAATTCCGTTTTGATTATACTTGTAAATGTCACTCCAAAGTTATGGCTTATCTTGTCCCTGTCTTATCCAAAAATCGATATGTTTACTGCCCTCAGACTTTGTTGGCAATATTGTATCAGAAATAAGTCTGCACACATACAAATGGTACTTGTTTGGATTGACGTGCTGTTTACTTTACCATGCTATTAGTCGCTTCAGAGGCACAGCCACGGTGTCTCCCTTACCATGAGCCATGAGTCTACCCTGCTGTTTACATTAGTTGTTAACAAAGACTCTGCCCTTTTTCTCTCTCTCTCTCTCTCTCTGTCTCTCCCTCTCTCTCTCTCTCTCTCTCTCTGTCTCTCCCTCTCTCTCTCCCTCTCTCTCTCTCATCTCTCATCTCTCAGATGGCAGAGAGGGATGGGCAGCACATCTGGAGGATGAAGCACTTCAACAAGCCTGTGTACTGCAACGTGTGTCAGAGCATGCTGCTGGGCCTCAGGAAACAGGGCCTCTGCTGCACCTGTAATAGCTCTATACCATCACAAGGGGGCCCCCTCTGTCTCATATTCATAGATATACTTAGACAGAAGTTCTGAGTAGAGACTGTAGTTCTGTTGTCACTGACTGAAGTGTGGTCCTTGAGAGCTACAGTGTACAGGCCTTAGGGCATGCATGCTTTTGTCCATTCCAACAACTGACACACTTGCTTCAACTAATCAAGTTCTATATAAGTAGTTGATTCTGGTGGGTTAGTGCTGGGTTAGAATAAAAGGGTTGAGTGCAGATCATTTAGTAGGTAATCCATTATCTTGTCTAATGCGAACAACATGCAACAACACAATAACATTTTCAAAGAGAAATGCTTAACAGTGGCCTTGTTCTTCTCTCCCCCTCAGTGTGCAAGTACACTGTCCATGGTCACTGTGCCAACAAGAACCCAGGTCCATGTGCCTGCACCTTTGTTAAATCCAAAAAACAGATTGGGGTGAGCCTTAATAGAGTTCTGTATCACATTTCATTCCAGAATCATGATTTTATACCTGAATAACAGTAAGTTTCATATACTTTTGATTAATCTGCACACCTGATCATAGTCATGTCCTTTTCAAGAGTGTGTATGCAGTCAGCATAATGGAAAACATAAAAGCCTTCACATCTTTCCCTGGTGGCTATAGTGTTCATATGTGTTTGTGGATGTTGTCCCTCTGTCTGTCTGCTCCAGATTCCAGCTCACGGCTGGGTCAGTGCTGACTGTGACTCCAGTAAGTGTCACTTCTGCAACAAGAAGATCAAGACCCTGGCAGGGAAGCATTGCGTGTGGTGCCAACAGATGGTAAGTGTGTGTGCGTTTACATTCTTGGCTGTATGTGTACACATATACTGCCACTAGTCTTTACAATGAATGTCTTGTTTTAGCGCCATGACGACTGTGTCAACTTCGGGTCATCATCGTGCGACTGCGGGTCGCTAAGAGACCATATTCTGCCACCGTGGGCCATATACTCATCCTCCAAGGTCAGCCATTGAACACACGACAATCCCATGACTCCATTCCATAAGAGTTGCAAATGAAGTCACACTGTTTATAGCCATTCAGGCTATGCTTCAGCTAAAAGCAAAAAATGGTGTCAGATTCTTTTGTCACCCAATAATACTACAGTATGTGTCAAATGTGTATATCCCTTGCTATGCTCCTAACGCTCTCTGTTTCTGAAGAAGGATGAAGAAGGAAGGAGTAGTTCCATGGAGGACACTAACCTGGAGGACATCACCCCAGACGGGCACATTCTGCAGGTAGGGTCCTCTTAGTTCCACTGACAGGGACACCGTGCCATCTACTTCACACACACTACTGGCCCTATCCCAGGGCTGCCCAACCCTCTTCCCGGAGATCTACCGCCCTGTGGGTTTTCAGTCCAACCCTAATTTAACACACCTGATTCTACTTATTAGCTGCTTAACAAGACCTTAACTAGCTGAATCAGATACGCTAAATTAGGGTTGGATTGAAAACCTTCCGGACAGTAGATCTCCAGGAAAAGGGTTGGCAGCCCTGCCCTATCCATTAGCATGTGCTTTAACACAAATGTCTGAAAGCCAGTAATGCATTTTTATTTGTTATGGATCTGCTTCTGTCACTCTTATTGACTGCAATTGTATTGTGCTGGCTTCTGCATGGCATGCACACTAGTGCATGCACACGTTCATCTTATCTCCTCCCCATCTTTCTCTGCAGATTGCTCCTATTCCAGACACCCACCCTCTCCTGGTGTTTGTGAACCCAAAGAGTGGAGGGAAGCAGGGGGAGAGGTAAGGGCAGATCAGGACAGACATCATAAAAAAATTCCTAGCCTGCACTAATGTACTCCTGTGAGTGAATGTCATGTATTTTTCAGAGTGCTGAGGAAGTTTCAGTATCTACTGAACCCACGGCAGGTCTACAACCTCTCCAATGGAGGCCCTGGACCAGGGTAACTACACGTGCAGGTTGATCAGGGGTGGGAGGTGGGAAAGTAGACTGTTATGTTATTGTTATGACAACATTAGGTTTCCCTTATGACAGTGGGTATATGGTTTCTTAATATTTTTTTATGAGATATTATATTCATTGGTATTATAAACTTGGTGGGTCGAGCCCTGTATGCTGATTGGCTGACAGCCATGGTATATCAGACCGTATACCACATGTATGACAACATGTATTTTTACTGCTCTAATTACTTTGGTAACCAGTTTATAATAGCAATAAGGCACCTCTGGTTTTGTGGTATATGGCCAATATAGCACGGCTAAGGGCTGTATCCAGGCACTCCACGTTGGGTCGTGCTGAAGAACAGCCCTGAGCCGTGGTATATTGGCTATATACCACACCCCCCCGGGCCTTATTGCTTAATTATAGTATGCTTTTTCTCTATGTGGTTTGGGAAAGGTCACTAAAAGTACTTTGTGACAACTGCTGATGTAAAAAAGGGGCTTTATAAATACTTTGGATTTATTCAATGTGTATGTGTATCCATATCAGACTGCACTTCTTTCGGAACCTTCATGACTACAGGATCCTGGTGTGTGGTGGAGACGGCACAGTCGGCTGGATACTAGACGCTATAGGTGTGGGTTGCTTCCTGTCCCCTCAGAGGTTCATGAACAGTAGTCAAGGTCTCTGGGGTTCTCTAAAGCTGAACAATGGCTGCCTCTGTGTGTTCTCAGACAAAGCTGACCTGCGGGTGTGTCCCCCAGTGGCGGTCCTGCCGCTTGGCACAGGGAACGACCTTGCTCGCTGCCTCCACTGGGGAGGAGGTAAGGGCCGTGTTTAACATAATGGTGTGTGTCCTAAATTGCACCCTATTCTCTATGTAGTGCACTACTTTTGACCAGGACCCATAGGGAATACTTTGCTATTTAGAATGCATCCCATGGCTTTGGTTAAAAGGAAAGTACCCCAAAATAAACGCTAGTCATGTGTTTCTCTTGTGTAAACCCTCTGTGTTCATGGAAAACCCTGCAGGTTACGAGGGCACAGATCTCAGGGAGATTCTGAAGGAGGTCGAGGAGAGCTCGTTGGTTCCTATGGACCGCTGGAGTGTGCAGGTGATTTCAGAGGACCCCCAGGAGATAGGAGACCCTGTGCCCAACGAGATCATCAATAACTATTTCTCTATTGGCGTGGTGAGTGACGACCTTGGGGTCATAGAGCCTGCTGATTGGATAATGTACAGACTCCAACAGTCAATCACCTGTATGTCTCTCTTAACTGCCTTATCCTGCCTGTCAGTTTTGGTAGTTTGTTTGCAGAAATAAGAAGACATGAGCACACTGGTAAGACAAATCACAATCACAGTGACATCTGTGAGTGATGTAGCTTCACTGCCTTCATAAGTATTCAGACCCCTTGACTTTTTCCACATTTTGTTAGGTTATAGGCTTATTCTAAAATTGATTCAATTGTTTTTTCCCCCCTCAATCTACACACAATACCCCATAATGACAAGGCAAAAACAGTTTTTTAGATATTTTTGCTGATTTATTAAAAATGAACTGAAATATCACATTAATTACATAAGTATTCAGACCCTTTACTCAGTACTTTGTTGAAGCAACTTTGGCAGCGATTACACCCTCGATTCTTCTTGAGTATGACGCTACAAGCTTGGCACACCTGTATTTGGGGAGTTTCTCCCATTCTTCTCTGCAGTCCCTCTCAAGCTCTGTCAGGTTAGATGGGGAGCGTCGATGCACAGCTATTTTCAGGTCTCTCCAGAGATGTTCCAACGGGTTCAAGTCCGGGCTCTGGCTGGGTCACACAAGGACATTCAGACACTTGTCCCGAAGCCACTCCTGTGTTGTCTTAGCTGTGTGCTTATGGTCGTTGTCCTGTTGGAAGGTGAACCTTTGCCCCAGTCTGAGGCCCAGAGTGCTCTGGAGCAGGTTTTCATCAAGGATCTCTCTGTACTTTGCTCTGTTCATCTTTGCCTCGATCCTGACTAGTCTCCCAGCACCTGCCGCTGAAAAACATCCCCACAGCATGATGCTGCCACCACCATGCTTCACCGTAGGGATGGTGCCAGGTTTCCTCCAGACGAGACACTTGGCATTCAGGCCAAAGAGTTGAATCTTGGTTTCATCAGATCAGAGAATCATGTTTCTCATGGTCTGAGAGTCTTTAGGTGCCTTTTGGCAAACTCCGAGCAGGCTGTCATGTGCCTTTTACTGAGGAGTGGCTTCCATCTGTCCACTCCACCATAAAGGCCTGATTGGTGGAGTGCTGCAGAGATGGTTGTCCTTCTGGAAGGTTCTCCCATCTCCACAGAGGAACTCTAGAGCTCTTGTCAGAGTGACCATCGGGTTCTTGGTCACCTCCCTGACCAAGGCCCTTCTCCCCTGATTGCTCAGTTTGGCCGGGGGGCCTGCTCTAGGAAGAGTCTTGGTGGTTCCAAACTTATTCAATTTAAGAATGATGGAGGCCACTTCGTTCTTGGGGACCTTCAATTCTGCAGACACTTTTTGGTACCCTTCCCCAGATCTGTGCCTCGGCACAATTCTGTCTCGGAGCTCTACGGAAAATTACTTCGACCTCATTGCTTGTTTTTTGCTCTGACATATACTGTCAACTGTGGGACCTTATATAGACAGGTGTGTGCCTTTCCAAATCATGTCCAATCCATTGAATTTGGACAGGTGGACTCCAATCAAGTTGTAGAAACATCTCAAGGATGATGAATGGAAACAGGATGCACCAGAGCTCAATTTCAAGTCTCATAGCAAAGGGTCTGAATACAGTAGTAGTTGAAGTTTAAAGTCTGCAGTTTACATACACTTAAGTTGGACTCATTAAAATGTGTTTTTCAACCACTCCACAAATTTCTTGTTAACAAACTATAGTTTTGGCAAGTCGGTTGGGACATCTACTTTGTGCATGACACAAGTCATTTTTCCAACAATTGTTTACAGATTCCAGAAAATGATGTCATGGCTTTAGAAGTTTCTGAAAGGCTAATTGACATAATTTGAGTCAATTGGAGGTGTACCTGTGGATGTATTTCAAGGCCTACCTTCAAACTCTGTGCCTCTTTTCATGGGAAAATCAAAAGAAATCAGCCAAGACCTCAAAAAAACTATTGTTGACCTCCACAAGTCTAGTTCATCCTTGGGAGCAATTTCCAAACGCCTGAAGGTACCACGTTCATCTGTACAAACAATAGTACGTAAGTACAAACATCATGGGACCACGCAGCCGTCATACCACTCAGGAATGAGACACGTTCTATCTCCTAGAGATGAACGTACTTTGGTGCAAAAGTACAAATCAATCCCAGAACAACAGCAAAGGATCTTGTGAAGATTCTGGAGGAAACAGGTACAAAAGTATCTATATCTACAGTAAAACAAGTCCTATATCGACATAACCTGAAAGGCCGCTCAGCAAGGAAGAAGCCACTGCTCCAAATCCGCCATAAAAAAGCCAGACTACGGTTTGCAACTGCACATGGGGACAAAGATCGTACTTTTTGGAGAACTGTCCTGTGGTCTGATGAAACAAAAATAGAACTGTTTGGCCATAATGACCATTGTTATGTTTGGAGGAAAAAGGGGGAGGCTTGCAAGCCGAAGAACAACATCCCCACCGTGAAGCACGGGTGGTGGCAGCATCATGTTGTGGGGGTGCTTTGCTGCAAGAGGGACTGGTGCATTTCACAATAGTTGGCATCATGAGTGAGGAAAAGTATGTTGATATATTGAAGCAACATCTCAAGACAAGTTAAAGCTTGGTCGCAAATGGGTCTTCCAAATGGACAATGACCCCAAGCATACTTCCAAAGTTGTGGCAAAATGGCTTAAGGACAACAAAGTCAAGGTATTGGAGTGGCCATCGCAAAGCCCTGACCACAATCCCATAGAAAAGTTGTGGGCAGAACTGAAAAAGCTTGTGCGAGCAAGGAGGCCAACAAACCTGACTCAATTACACCAGCTCTGTCAGGAAGAATGGGTCAAAATTTACCCAACTTATTGTGGGAAGCTTGTGGAAGGCTACCTGCAACGTTTGACCCAAGTTAAACCATTTTAAAAGCAATGCTACCAAATACTAATTGAGTGTATGTAAACATCTGACCCACTGGGAATGTGATTAAATAATTAAAAGCTGAAATAAATCATTCTCTCTTCTATTATTCTGACATTTCACTTTCTTAAAATAAAGTAGTGATCCTAGCTGACCTTAAACGGAAATTCTCCTCGGATTGAATGTCAGCAATTGTGAAAAACTGAGTTTAAATATATTTGGCTATGGTGTATGTAAACTTCAACTGTACATATGTAAATAAGGTATCTGTTTTGATTTTTTTTATACATTTGTAAAAAATATATATATAAAACAAATGTTTTCGCTTTGTCATTATGGGTTATTTTGTGTAGATTGCTGAGATTTTTTTTATTTAATCCATTTTAGAATAAAGCTGTAACATAACAAAATTTGTAAATTGTCAAAGGGTCTGTCTGAATACTTTCCGAAGGCACTGATATGACTGTGATTTTTCTTGTCATTGTGCTCTTCTTTTCTTATTGTTACAAATTGCCCTTTTGTGGTGATAAAGATTTATTGAACACATGTAAATGCTACCATGTGTTAATTGACAGGATGCCTCCATTGCTCACCGCTTTCACTCCATGAGGGAGAAGCACCCTCAGAAGTTCAACAGCAGGTGAGAGTGACTGAAAGGTCAAGGATCAAACAAAGAGTGTTGAGTGCAAAGAGTAAAAAATCTGTTATGGCTGGGTGGGATTTTGTTTATCTCTGAGCACTGACCAAAAACAATGTTCTTTTTGTTTTCACTGCAAGGATGAAGAACAAACTGTGGTATTTTGAGTTTGCCACCTCTGAGACCATCTCTGCCTCCTGCAAGAAGCTAAAGGAGTGTCTCAGCATTGAGGTGAACACTGAAGAGTCTTGAATCCTAGTTATTTTAGTTTGTGGTTAAATGGATCTTACCATAATTTAAGTGTACAGTGTTGTGAAAAAGTATTTGTCCCCTTTCTAATTTTCTCTACTTTTGCATATTTATTGTACTGAATGTTATCAGATCTTCAACCAAAACCTAACCTGAGTGAACAAATAACACTGTTCATATTTCATGAACAAAGTTATGTAAAACCCAATGCCCTTGTGTGAAAAAGTAAGTGCCCCCTTACACTCAATAACTGGTTGTGCCACCTTTAATTTTAAATGTGTTTCTTTTTAGCCAGTTTCATGTAGACTTGATTGTGTGTTTTGGTTCATTGTCTTGTTGCATGACCCAACTGCACTTTAGCTCACAAACAGATGGCCTGACATTCTCCTGTAGAATTATCTGATACAGAGGAGAATTCATGGTTCCTTCCATTAATGCAAGTCTTCCCAGTCCTGAGGCAGCAAAGCATCCCCAAACCATCACACTACCACCACCATGCTTGACTGTTGGTATAAGGTTCTTACTATGGAATGCAGTGTTTGGTTTTCACCAGGCATAATGGGACCCATGTCCACTTGCGACTTTATCATGTAAATCTTGGTGGGGCAAATTCAACATTTTTTTTATGATGCATGCCAGCAAAGCCACGGTTCAAAACTAAACAATACATTAATTCCACTATAATGGCGACAAAGGTTACCCACAAACTGTTAGGCCCTACATAAAGCCACCCCAAAAGCAGAGCTTTCTTTTCAGCACCACGGAGTGAATCCTTACCATCGCTACACCTGGCTATCAGCGGAGCCTTGTCTGGCAGCGAAACAGTTCATTCAGCCTCATTTACTGCCTTTTTAAAAAACACAGCTGAAATGGCTGACTTGCTTAAACAAATGTGGTTTCTACTGACAATTGAGATGTATAAACTATGGCATAAGGGAACAATGAGTGCATAAGAGGCAATCCGTCATTTCGATTAAGACATAAATGAGCGAGCTAGAACGGACGTAGTCAATATAACTATTTGTTCAGCACTTTTGAAATGTACAGCGACAGAATTCAGCACATGGGCCGTTTTTACAGTATTGTCTCTGTACACCAAGTCCGAATCGAAGGATAAATAAAGGGGGAATATAAGCAGACAATGAAAGCTCTTACAATATTCAATGATTACATTTCTCTAAAACAGGTTATAGGCTACATGTGGACCACCAAGTTAGAACAGCAGGCGAAATTAAGAGGGGTAGATAGACCATCTTATTAGGGTGATGCACATAAGCTACTAACATCTTACTACACAACATACACTTAGTATTACTTTCTTAGCTACAGTATACATATCTCCCTGGCATATTTCATCATATATGCAGCAGCATACAAGACATTATTGGACTCACCTTGTTGTGCTGTGCTCACTTGAAAAGGAAGGTGGAGTGGCAGTCCTTCTTGTGGGTAAATTTTGTCATCAAACTTTGTCATCAATGTCTGGCATTCTCTGGATTTATGGTGATTTGAAGACAACTGTGAGGTTGAATCATGACGTCAGTGATCTTCAGGTCGGAGCTCTAGAAAAAGGCCTGGGTTCCAGTTGTCTTGAACTCACTGAAGTATGAGATTTCCGAGTTTCCAGTTCCAAGTCATGCTGGATTGACAACATGGCCAATGTATTCAACCTTTTCTGGCCCATGGTGTTGATTGTGAATGTTTATCCGTTTTAAGCTTGGAAAAGAGACTCTTAAACCCAGACTTGGACCACACACCCTCTCCACTGAATAGCAGGCTATTGATTGCTTTGCAATGCTTGCAGTTGGACACTGATTCCTAAATTTGTGATTTCCAACTTGTTGTGTAATGTTTATGGCTGATGAGCACAGATGTGTTTTATCTATAATTTATCTTCATATGACAAGTATTGAAAAGGATTTGACAGTTGACTATAGACTTGATTAATGATGATGACTGCTTGTCTAGCTAAGATTTTGAAAGTATGATGTTGACATGATCAGTCCAATCAAAGCTACGGTAGATATAACGTTATTTCACGTCATTTTATCTGTGGCCAATGACCTTGAGTCTTCTTGGATGGGTACATCTAATGTAAATCTATGGCAGCACCCAAGGGACTTTAATTTTCGAGCTCTCCCTGTAGATTTTGCGGTGACATCGTGTCCCCATGAGTGACAGAACACTGAGACAATCACGGCGCAACTAGAGAACATTACTAACCCCGACGCTCTGTATTTCCCGCTGGCTGCCCCACCACCATAGAAAGCACTGAGCTAGATAAGGGCAAAATAAATAGCTAAAACAAATATGTACAATACCAGGCAAAAGTTTGGACACACGGACTCGTTCCAGGGTTTTTCTTTATTTTTACTATTTTCTACATTGTAGAATAATAGTGAAGACATCAGAACTATGAAATAACACATATGGAATCATGTAGTAACCAAAAAATATATATAAAAAATATATATAAAAAATATATTTTAGATTTGAGATTCTTCAAAGTAGCCACAGTTTTGCACACTCTTGGCATTCTCTCAACCAGCTTCATGAGGTAGTCATCTGGAATGCATTTCAATTTTACAGTTGTGCCTTGTTAAAACCTCCTATGGCTGAGATCCCGCTAACGGGATTGATATGACAACAGCCAGTGAAAGTGCAGGGCGGCAAATTCAAAACAACAGAAATCCCATAATTAAAATTCCTCAAACATACAAGTATTTCACACCATTTTAAAGATACACTTCTTGTTAATCCCACCACAGTGTCCGATTTCATAGGCTTTACGGCGAAAGCACCACAAACGATTATGTTAGGTCAGAGCCAAGTCACAGAAAAACACAGCCATTTTTACAGCCAAAGAGAGGAGTCACAAAAATCTGAAATAGAGATAGAATGAATCACTAACCTTTGATGATCTTCATCAGATGACACTCATAGGACTTCATGTTACGCAATACATGTATATTTTGTTCGATAACCTTCATATTTATATAAATAAATCTCAGTTTCTCAGTATACATTGGCGCGTTAGTTCCAAAAACATCCGGTGATTTTGCAGAGAGCCACATCCATTTACAGAAATACTCATCATAAATGTTGATGAAAATACAAGTGTTATACATGGAATGGATGTTTTGTAAGGTAACGTTCCTTTTGTTAGCGCGTTTGGTAAACAAATCCAAACTCACGAAGCGCGTTCACTAGGAGCAGACGAAAAGTCAAAAAGTTCCATTACAGTCCGTAGAAACATGTCAAACGAAGTACTGAGTCAATTTTTAGGATGTTATTAACATAAATCTTCAATAATGTTCCTTTGTAGAAATGCAATGGAACGGAGCTCGCTCTCACGTGAACGAGCGTGGCCAGCTCATGGCTCTCTGGCAGACCTCTGACTCATTCCCCTCTCATTCGCCCCCACTTCACAGTAGAAGCATCAAAAAAGGTTCTAAGGACTGTTGACATCTAGTGGAAGCATTAGGAAGTGCAACATGACCAATATCCCACTGAATCTTCAATAGGGAATGAGTTGAAAAATGACCAACCTCAGATTTCCCACTTCCTGGTTGGATTTTTTCTCAGGTTTTTGCCTGCCATATGAGTTCTGTTATACTCACAGACATTATTCAAACAGTTTTAGAAACTTCAGAGTGTTTTCTATTCAAATACACTAATAATATGCATATATTAGCAACTGGGACTGAGTAGCAGGCAGTTTACTCTGGGCACCTCTGGGCACCTTATTCATCCAAGCTACTCAATACTGCCCCCAGCCATAAGAAGTTAAAAGTTAATTTGTGGAATTTCTTTCCTTCTTAATGTGTTTGAGCCAATCAGTTGTGTTGTGACAAAGTAGGAGTGGTATACAGAAGATAAGCAAAGAGAAATGACAGTCCATCATTACTTTAAGACATGAAGTTCAGTTAATCCGGAACATTTTAAGAACTTTGAAAGTTTCTTCAAGTGCAGTCGCAAAAACCATCAAGCACTATGATGAAACTGGCTCTCATGCGAACCGCCACAGGAAAGGAAGACCCATAGTTACCTCTGCTGCAGAGGATAAGTTCATTAGAGTTAACTGCACCTCAGAAATTGCAGCCCAAATAAATGCTTCAGAGTTCAAGTAACAGACACATCTCAACATCAACTTTTCAGAGGAGAATTGCTGCAAAGAAATCACTACTAAAGGACACCAATAAGAAGAAGATACTTGCTTGTCCCGTCATTTGAATCATGTAGTAACCAAAAAAGTATTAAACAAGATTCTTCAAAGTAACCACCTTTGCAGAATCTGGCATTATCTCAATTGTATTTGTAACATGCGCCGAATAGAGTGAAATGCTTACCTACAAGCCCTTCACCAACAATGCAATTTTAAGAAAAACAAGTGTTGAGGAAAAAATAGATAAATAAAAGTAACAAATAATTAAAGAGCAGCAGTAAAATAGCAACTTCACCTTTATTTAACTAGACAAGTCAGTTAAGAACAAATTCTTATTTTCAATGACGGCCTAGGAACAGTGGGTTAACTGCCTGTTCAGGGGCAGAACGACAGATTTGTACCTTGTCAGCTTGGGGGTTTGAACTTGCAACCTTCCGGTTACTAGTCCAACGCTCTAACCACTAGGCTACCCTGCTGCCCTGTATACAGGCGTTAGCGGTAGAGTCGATGTGCGGGGGCACTGGTTAGTCGAAGTAATTGAGGTAATATGTACATGTAGGTAGAGTTAAAGTGACTATGCATAGATAATAAACAGAGTAGCAGCAGCATAAAAGAGGGAGGGCAATGCAAATAGTCTGGGTAGCCATTTGATTAGCTGTTCACGAGTCTTATGGCTTGGGGGTAGAAGCTGTTAAGTAGTCTTTTGGACCTCAACCAGCTTCATGAGGAATGCTTTTCCAACAGTTTAAACACTTGTTGGCTGCTTTTCCTTCACTCTTCGGTCCAACTCATCCCAAACCATCTCAATTGGGTTGAGGTCGGGTGATTTTGGAGGCCAAGTCATCTGATGCAGCACTCCATCACTCTCCTTGGGGAAATAGCCCTTACACAGCCTGGAGGTGTGTTTTGGGTCATTGTCCTGTTGAAAAAAACAAATGCTAGTCCCACTAAGCGCAAACCAGATGGGATGGCGTATTGCTGCAGAATTCTGTGGTAGGCATGCTGGTCAAATCTGCCTTGAATTCAAAATAAATCACTGACAGTTGCACCAGCAAAGCACCCCCACATCTCCTCCTCCATGCTTCGGAGGAACCACACATGCAGAGATCATTTATTTACCTCACCTACCAAACACTGCATTCCACGATTAAGAGCCTCATACCATCAGTCAAGCATGGTGGTGGTAGTGTGATGGTTTGGGAACCTGGAAGACTTGCCTTAATAGACAGAACCATTCATTC
The DNA here is from genome assembly GCF_002021735.2 of Oncorhynchus kisutch. Taxonomy (NCBI): domain Eukaryota; kingdom Metazoa; phylum Chordata; class Actinopteri; order Salmoniformes; family Salmonidae; genus Oncorhynchus; species Oncorhynchus kisutch. Next base: position 39,601,980 of record NC_034174.2, read on the forward strand.
TGCTCTGTATCAGAGAATTCTACAGGAGAATGTCAGGCCATCCATCTGTGAGCTGAAGCTGAAGCGCAGCTGAGTTATTTAGCAAAACAATGATCTAAAAAACACACAATCAAGTCTACATGAAAATGGCTAAAAAGCAACACATTTTAAGTTTTGGAATGGTCTGGTCAAAGTCCAGACCTAATCACAATTGAGATTTTGTGGCAGGACTTGAAACGAGCAGTTCATGCTTGAAAACCCACAAATGTCGCTGAGTTAAACCAGTTCTGCATGCAAGAGTTGGCCAAAATACACCCACAGTGGCGTGAGAGACTGATCAACAACTACAGGAAGCATTTGGTTGCTGTCATTATAGCTAAAGGTTGCACAGCCAGTTAATGGATGCGTTTCAAACTCAAAGTAGACAGCCCTTGGCCCTATAAACCCTGAGCCCTATGCTCTTGGGGTAATCCCCGCGGCCATATTTGTAAATAAATTAGAAATTGTGCTACTAATGCACAAATATGTCTAATAAATGTTTAGTTAGCTTTTGGAAATTATAGAAATAAATGTTTTTCCTTCTTCAGAAGTAGCTAGGCAGGCTAACGTTAGTTAGCTAATTAATTTGCTAGCTATCATACAGTAGGCGTATATTAATAATTATATAGTTAATATAAGTAGACATGCAATCATAATCGACTGTAGAGCATATAAATCACCCACAAGCTACCGGTGGCTGAAAACACAATCATCGCGGGATGAACGAGTGAAGAATATCCAAGCAAACACTGTCCATTTAAAAATCATTCCTTCTTCCCTCGCCCCTTGCCCTGCAAGTGTATACTCGTCAGACATCATGATACGTCATCAGAAGTGTCCACTTCATTTGAGGGCTGAGGGGATAGGGTGTGTCTTTTAAGTGTATGGAATGCAGCCATGAGTGTAAGCGGGCAATTACTTTTTCACATGGAAATTGGGTGTTGCATAACTTAGTTAAATAAAATAAGTATCCATTTTTGTAGTTATAGGTGAACTTAGGTGCCTTTTAATATTAGGTTTTAGTTGAATATTTGATAACATTAGAGAAAAATAGAGAAAATCAGAAAGGGGGCAAATGCTTTTTCCCGGCACTGTAGATGGTCTTAGCAATACTTAATTTAGTCTCTTTACCCGTTTGTGACCGTGTCTGTGCGTCCGTCTATCTCTCAGTGCTGTGGGACACCCCTGGACCTGAGCGGTCACTCTCTGGAGGGCCTTGCAGTCATCAACATACCCAGCATGCACGGCGGCTCCAACCTGTGGGGTGAGGCTAAGAAGGCAGACAGAGACAATGTGTCAGAAGAGGAACCGCCTGATGTCGTCACTGACCACGACGTTCTGAAAATGAGCTCACAAGGTACTTTAGGGCATGCTTATCTCATACATTGTTGGAGGTTTATTTAGTTGCCTAGTGATATGAATGTTTACTGTAGCATTGTATGTAATATTGTCACTTTTGCCTTTACACAGACCATATGGTCTTTTTTTGGAGGGCGGCAGGTAGCCTACTGGTTAGAGCGTTGGGCTACTAACAAAAAGGTTGCAAGTTCGAATACTTGACAAGGTGAAAAATCTGTTGATCTGCCCTTGAACAAGGCACTTAACCATATTTGCTGCTGGGTCGCTGTTGATAATGGCAGACTCTGGCCATGACCCCACTCTCCACATACATATTAATACACACTTGTACATGCAAGACATAGGACCTATATAAGCACCCACCAAATGATTATGATATCATTTGTATTACAGTAGCTAAGTCACTGTATGTATGAGAATGAATGTCTGCTTAATGAGCTATTGACAATATATTTTAATGTTTCCTTTTACCCCCACAGACCTAAGTGACAAGCGGATTGAGGTGGTGGGATTGGAGGGGGCGATTGAGATGGGTCAGATCTATTCTGGGCTGAAGAGGGCTGGACACAGACTGGCTCAAACATCACAGATCACTATCAGGTAGACTTAATACAGGCTCTATACACAATTCTTCGGGTGTTATGCCTTTTTAACTTTGGGTATTAAAACGTGTCTCTCTCTCATTGCCTTTCTCAGGACACATAAAGCCTTGCCTATGCAGATTGATGGTGAGCCCTGGATGCAGCCTCCCTGCACTGTAAGTGTTGTTAATATACCCCTTAAGTGAGTTTGGCCGTGGAATTCCTATGACCAATTGAATTAGAAAGTGTGACAACTGGAGGAACATTTATTCTAAAATAAACATTGTTGATGTCCTTATGTTGGCTTGTTAGTTTTAGCAGTGGGCCAAGTCTCTTGACTCAATTTTGTTTCAGAAATACAATGTGATGTACTGGAGATCAGTATTTCCCAACCCTTACCAGACCAGACACATTTCTTTCCTAGCCCTACACTGACGCACCAGACAACTAATCAAGGTCTTGGTGATTCATTAATTCAGCAATTCTTGAAAGACGGACCAATCTCAAATATTCACAAATATTTGTCTTAATTTTAACACAAATGTGAAATATATACAGTTGAAGTCTGAAGTTTACATACACTTAGGTTGGAGTCATTAACTCGTTTTTCAACCACTCCCACACATTTCTTGTTAACAAACTATAGTTTTGGCTAGTCGATAAGGAAATCTACTTTATGACACAAGTAATTTTTCCAACATTTGTTTACAGGAAGATTATTTCACTTATAATTCACTGTTTCACAATTCCAGTGGGTCAGAAGTTTACATACACTAAGTTGACTGTGCCTTTAAACAGCTTGGAAAATTCCAGAAAATGATATCATGGCTTTAGAAGCTTCTGATAGGCTAATTGACATAATTTGAGTCAATTGGTGGTGTACCTGTGGATGTATTTCAAGGCCTACCTTCAAACTCAGTGCCTCAGGGCATCATGGGAAAATCAAAAGAAATCAGCCAAGACCTCAAAAAAAATTGTAGACCTCCACACATCTGGTTCATCATTGGGAGCAATTTCCAAACGCCTGAAGGTACCACGTTCATCTGTACAAACAATAGTACGCAAGTATAAACACCATGGGACCACGCAGCCGTCATACCACTCAGGAAGGAGATGCATTCTGTCTCCTAGAGATTAACATATTTGGTGCGAAAAGTGCAAATCAATCCTAGAACAACAGCAAACGACCTTGTGAAGATGCTGGAGGAAACAGGTACAAAAGTATCTATTTCCACAGTAAACTAAGTCCTATATCGACATAACCTGAAATACCGCTCAGCAAGGAAGAAGCCACTGCTCCAAAACCGCCATAAAAAAGCCAGATTACGGTTTGCAACTACACATGGGGACAAAGATCGTACTAATTGGAGAAATGTCCTCTGGTCTGATAAAACAAAAATAGAACTGTTTGGCCATAATGACCATCGTTATGTTTGGAGGTAAAAGGGGGAAGCTTGCAAGCCGAAGAACACCATCCCAACCGTGAAGCATGGGGGTGGCAGCATCATGTTGTGGGGGTGCTTTGCTGCAGGAAGGACTGGTGCACTTCACAAAATAGATGGCATCATGAGGAAGGGAAATTATGTTGATATATTGAAGCAACATCTCTAGACATCAGTCAGAAAGTTAAAGCTTGGTTGCAAATGGGTCTTCCAAATAGATGTTGACCCCAAGCATACCAAAGTTGTGACAAAATGGCTTAAGGACAACAAAGTCAAGGTATTGGAGTGGCCATCACAAAGCCCTGATCTCAGTCCAATAGAACATGTGTGGGCAGGACTGAAAAAGCTTGTGCGAGCAAGGAGGCCTACAAACCTGACTCAGTTACACCAGCTCTGTCAGGAGGAATGGGCCAAAATTCACCCAACTTATTGTGGGAAGCTTGTGGAAGGCTACAAAAATGTTTGCCTACCACAAGAGGGTATGGGGATAAGGGAAACACTGTTGTAGACTGTGATGACTGTAAAACCTCCTGAATTTTCCACCCTGTGTTCAGATCCACATCACTTTTAGGAGTCACAGTTTTGTGATCAATATTATTTAAAGTTTCAGAGGGCTATTGCAAGAAACGACATAAGATCCTTTTTCAGTTAATATTAATTATTGCCAGTTTATAAAATTTTAAACACATTTTTTGAGAGTTTGAAATTGGGATCCTTTGCTCCGGACAAGAGCATTTCCGGTCGTAGAGGACATGGAAATTAATAATATTGCAAATATTTAAACAATTCCAAAAACAAGTATTTCCCTTATAAAATTCCCTTAAATTAAAATTAATCTCAAATATTGCTATAAAAATAAAAAGTTTCCCTGCCGGATAAGGATTGTCCCGACTTTCAATAATAGTTGAATTACTTCAATCAGGTGTGTCCGTGCAGGGATAGGACAAAAATGTTTGCCTACCACAAGAGGGTATGGGGATAAGGGAAACACTGTTGTAGACTGTGATGACTGTAAAACCTCCTGAATTTTCCACCCTGTGTTCAGATCCACATCACTTTTAGGAGTCACAGTTTTGTGATCAATATTATTTAAAGTTTCAGAGGGCTATTGCAAGAAACGACATAAGATCCTTTTTCAGTTAATATTAATTATTGCCAGTTTATAAAATTTTAAACAAATTTTTTGAGAGTTTGAAATTGGGATCCTTTGCTCCGGACAAGAGCATTTCCGGTCGTAGAGGACATGGAAATTAATAATATTGCAAATATTTAAACAATTCCAAAAACAAGTATTTCCCTTATAAAATTCCCTTAAATTAAAATTAATCTCAAATATTGCTATAAAAATAAAAAGTTTCCCTGCCGGATAAGGATTGTCCCGACTTTCAATAATAGTTGAATTACTTCAATCAGGTGTGTCCGTGCAGGGATAGGACAAAAATGTTTGCCTACCACAAGAGGGTATGGGGATAAGGGAAACACTGTTGTAGACTGTGATGACTGTAAAACCTCCTGAATTTTCCACCCTGTGTTCAGATCCACATCACACACAAGAACCAAGCCAACATGCTGATGGCTGCTCCTGCCAAATCATCAGGCTTCTTCCACCTCAAGTAGAGGAAAGGTGGACTGCAGCACTGAGACTGAAGAGGTCCGGGTGTAGGGTGAAGTTGCCCTTTGACACTGATCTTGGATCAGTTTTTCATTTTCCCCACTAATGGTTAAGGTTTAGATTGGGTGAGTGGATGCTTATCCTAGATCTGTACCTCGGGGAAACTTCACTCAGGAGCAGAGGTCCACTGAAGAACCACTGCCATAAAGGAACCAACATTTGCGTAAAAACATTCTTCATGTCTGAATTTCTTCCTGAAACACTAGTAGCCATTGATTAACATTGATACTCTACTCATTTCCATAACAAAAAACTATCCCAGGCTTGTGTTGATTTGAGTAAGTCCCCTCATGTTAAGCTTTATATTACATTGCTATTACATTTTGTATCTGTTTGTATTAGTTATGTATAATTCCATAGTACTCCATGAGTTTTATTACTTTTATGCCTTATTGTTATGTCTCAGCACAGTAATAGATCTCCTGTTTGTTTATCTGCTTTCTATAGCATTTTCACACAAATGTTTTTGTATCCATATTGATTAACGTGATAGGCCAACAGTCTGTGTCGCTATATAATGCCGTTCACTGTCAAATCTAAGTATGTTTTGCCTACTCAGCAAGTTTCTTGTAGAGGATACAGCTCAGACAGCTGAGGGTATCGTTCGCGTTGCCCGACCTCACTTAAAGGCCCAGTGCAGTCAAATTAGGATTTTTCTGTGTTTTACATATATTTCCACACTATGAGGTTGGAATAATACTGCAAAATTGTGAAAATTATGATAATGCCCTTTTCATGTAAAAGCTGTTCGAAAAGACAGACTGAAATTTCAGGTGGTTTTGATGGGATGCAGTGTTGGCCTGCCTGGTGACATCAGGTAAATTAATTAAAAGACCAATAAGAAAGAGTTCCAAACCTCTGCCAATAACAGCTAGTTTTCTGTTTTCACTCCCTAAGTCTTAGAAAAATTCTTGCTTGAGAAATTGCTCTACCTAAGAAGCTATTTTTGTTTCTTTTTGAGCATTTTGATTGAAAACATTCACAGTTAGGAACTTAATTGTTACCCAGAAATTATTTGATATTGAGATAAAAACAGCTGCATTGGGCCTTTAACACTTTGTCACAAACAGCACTTCCTCATTATCACTAACCTAATCTCTTTGCTTAGTGAGACTGCTTCCAAACCACAACTACTGAGGTGCTGTCCTCAAGAAAAAAAGCTTTTCTCTTTCAAGAAATAAATGTATAGCCTACATTATGTGTATTCATGTATCTACCATGGTAAGAGATCGTTAAAAAAGACAACAATTTCTTATCTCTGCCTGTAACGATGTGCGCTGAGAGTCAGGAAGCAAGTTCAGGGAGTGAGTGTTTTAATAAATAAATGCAACATAAAACAAAACAAGAAACACGAACAACGTGGAACAACGTAAACACTGGAACAGAAACAATAACACCTGGGGAAGGAACCAAAGGGAGTGATATATATAGGGAAGGTTATCAGGGAGGTGATGGAGTCCAGGTGTTTCTGATGACGCGCAGGTGTGCGCTATAACGAGCAGCCTGGTGACCTAGAGGCCAGAGAGGAAGCTCGACGAGCCGGTTGAGGCATGAAAGCCCGTAGAGGCTCCTGGACCCGACGTCATTCCACCTGACAAAAAATAAAAATACACCCCCTGATGCTTCCCTTAGGTGAGGCATTATTCTGTAATGATGTGAGCTGAGAGTCGGGAAGCAAGTTCAGGAAGTGAGTGTTTTAATAAATAAATGCAACATAAAACAAAACAAGAGCCATGAACAACACACAGACTAAACACTGGAGCAGAAACAATAACATTGGAGGAAGGAACCAAAGGGAGTGACATATATAGGGAAGGTTATCAGGGAGGTGATGGAGTCCAGGTGAGTCTGATGACGTGCAGGTGCGCGTAAAGATGGTGACAGGTGTGCGCAAAGATGGTGACAGGTGTGCGCCATAACGAGCAGCCTGGTGACCTAGAGGCCAGAGAGGGATCACACGTGACACTGCCTTTCTCAAGGTCAGTTACCAGAAGGATATCGCTGTATGTGACAGAATGGGGCGGCAGGGTAGCCTAGTGGTTAGAGTGTTGGACTAGTAACCGAACGCTGACAAGGTACAATTCTGTCATTCTGCCCCTGAACAGGCAGTTCCTAGGCTGTCATTGAAAATAAGAATTTGTTCTTAACTGACTTGCCTAGTTAAATAAAGGTTTAAAAAATGTACTTTTAGAAAGGGTGTCAATGGCAGTTGGGCAGCTGTCATAGTGGTGCTGTGTCATACTTAACAGGTTTGTGTTTGTTGGCCATTGGTGTTAATGGCTGTGGGACTCCCAACGGAGCTCAGAGACAGGGCCAAAGTAGGGTGCCATTTGGTACGAAACCCTGGTCTTCAGGAGTTTCCCTAAAATGACTGCAACATTAGAACTACAGTGAACAAAAATTTAAACATGTAAAGTGTTGGTCCCATGTTTCATGAACTGAAATAAAAGATCAGGCATTTTCCATACACACAAAAAGTTTATATCTCTCAAATTTGGTCCCTGTTAGTGTACATTTCTCCTTTGCCAAGGTAATCCATCCACCTGACAGGTGTGGCATATCAAGAAGCTGATGATCATTGCACAGGCGCACCTTGTGCTGGGAACAATAAAAAGGCCACTCTAAAATATGCAGCAGTTTTGTCACATAACACAATGCCACAGATGTCTCGAGTTTTGAGGGAGCGTGCTATTGGCATGCTGACTGTAGGAATGGCCACCAGAGCTGTTGCCAGAATGTTAATTTCTCTAACATAAGCCGCTTCCAACATCGTTTTAGAGAATTTGGCAATACAAATTTGGCAACCGCCCTCAAACCGCAGACTACGTGTAACCGCTCCAGCCCAGGACCTCCACTTCCGACTTCTTCACCTGTGGGATCGTCTGAGACCAGCCACTCAGGCAGCTGATGGAACTGTAGGTTTGCACAACCGAAGAAAGTCTGCACAAACTGTCAAAAACTGTCTCGGGGAAATTCATCTGGGTGCTAGTCATCCTTACCAGGGTCTTGACCTGACTGCAGTTTGGCGTTGTAACCGACTTCAGTGGGCAAATGCTCACCTTCAATGGGCACTGGCACACTGGAGAAGTTTGCTCTTGGCGAATGAATCCCGGTGTCAACTGTACCGAGCAGATGACAGACAAAGTGTATGGCGTTGTGTGGGTAAGCGTATTGCAGATGTGAACAGGTCCCCATGGTGGCGGTGGGGTTATGGTATGGGCAGGCATAAGCTATGGACAATGAACACGATTGCATTTTATCAATGAAAATTTGAATGTACAGCGACACCGTGACGAGATCCTGAGGACCGTTGTCGTGCCATTCATCCGCCGCCATCACCTCATGATAATGCACGGCCACATGTCGCAAAGATCTGTACACAATTCCTGGAAGCTAAAAATGTCCACGTTTTTCCATGGCCTGCATACTCATCAGACATGTTACTCATTGAGCACGTTTGGAATGCTCTGGATCGACATGTAAGATAGCATGTTCCAGTTCCTGCCAATATCCAGCAACTTTGCACAGCCATTAAGGAGGAGTGGGACAACATTCCATAGGTCACAATCAATAGCCTGATCAAAGAGGAGGCACATGGTGCAAACCAGAACATTTTTCCTTTGCTACAGAGACATAGAGTGCACTTTTTCCACATTTTGTTACGTTACAGCCTTTTTCTAAAATGTATTAAATAAAACATTTTCCTTATCAATCTACACACAATACCCCATAATGACAAAGCTTTGACATTTTTGCAAATGTTATTAAAAATAAAAACAGATACCTTATTTACATAGGTTTTCAGACCCTATGCTATGAGACTCGAAATTGAGCTCAAGTGCATCCTGTTTCCATTGATCATCCTTCAGATGTTTCTACAACTTGATTGGAGTCCACATGTGGTAAATTCAATTTATTGGACATGATTTGGAAAGGCACACACCTGTCTATAAAAGGTCCCACAGTTGACAGTGCATGTCAGAGCAAAAATCAAGCCATGAGGTCGAAGGAATTGTTCGTAGAGCTCAGAGACAGTATTGTGTCGAGGCACAGATCTAGGGAAGGTTACAACATTTTTTGTTGTAGCATTGAAGGTCCCCAAGAACACAGTGGCCTCCATCATTCTTAAATGGAAATTTGTAACCAGCAAGACTTCCTAGAGCTGGTCGCCCGGCCATACAGCGCAATCAGGGGAGAAGGGCCTTGGTCAGGGAAAGATGAACGGAGTAAAGTAGAGAGAGATCCTTGATGAAAACCTGCTCCAGAGTGCTCAGACTGGGGCGAAGGTTCACCTTCCAACAGGACAACGACCCTAAGCACACAGCCAAGACAAAGCTGGAGTGGCTTCGAGACAAGTCTCAATGTCCTTGAGTGGCCCAGCCAGAGCCCGGACTTGAACCTGATCGAACATCTCTGGACAGACCTGAAAATAGCTGTGCAGTGACACTCCCCATCCAACCTGACAGAGCTTGAGAGGGTATGCAGAGAAGAATGGGAGAAACTCCCCAAATACAGGTGTTGCTGTAATTGCTGCCAAAAGGTGCTTGAACAAAGTATTGAGGAAAGGGTCTGAATACTTATGTAAATGTGAAAGTTTTTTATTTTTAATAGATTTGAGAAATATATTTTTGCTTTGTTATTATGGGGTATTGTGTGTAGGTTGTTGAGGGAAATTGTCACGTTCTGACCTTTATTTCCTTTGTTTTGTCATTATTTAGTATGGTCAGGGCGTGAGTTGGGGTGGGCAGTCTATGTTTGTTTTTCTATAATTTGGGTATTTCTATGTTTCGGGCCTAGTATGGTTCTCAATCAGAGGCAGGTGTCATTAGTTGTCTCTGATTGAGAATCATACTTAGGTAGCCTGGGTTTCACTGTGTGTTTGTGGGTGTTTGTTCCTGTCTCTGTGTTTGCACCAGATAGGGCTGTTTTGGTTTTTCACATTTCTTGTTTTGTTAGTCTATTCATGTGTAGTTGCTTTATTAAAGAACCATGAATAATATCCACGCTGCATTTTGGTCCGCCTCTCCTTCAACTCAAGAAAACACAGGAAGTGTGTTGAAGCCAGGTAGGAGACCTGCACCAACTACCTGTGCTTACCGGGGGGCGAGAGAGACCGGGCAGGCACAGTGTTATGCTGTGGAGCGCACGGTGTACCCAGTGCGGGTGCATAGCCCGGTGCGGCACATACCAGCTCCGCGTATCGGCCGGGCTAGAGTGAGCATCGAGCCAAGTGCCATGAAGCCGGCTCTACGCATCTGGTCCCCAGTGCGTCTCCTTGGGCCGGCTTACATGGCACCATCCTTGCGCACAGTGTCCCCGGTTCGCCTGCATAGCCCAGTGCGGGCTATTCCACCTCGCCGCACTGGCAGGGCGACCGGGAGCATTCAACCGGGTAAGGTTGGGCAGGCTCTGTGCTCAAGAGCTCCAGTGCGCCTGCACGGTCGTGTCTATCCAGTACCACCTCCACACACCAGCCCTCCGGTGGCAGCTCCCCGCACCATGCTTCCTGTGCGTGTCCTCAGCCCAGTACCACCAGTGCCAGCACCACACACCAGGCCTACAGTGCGCCTCACCTGTCCAGCGCTGCCAGAGCCTTCCTCCTCTCCAGCGCTGCCGGAGCTTCCCATCTGCCCAGCGTCGCCAGTCTGCCCAGCGCCATCTGAGCTACCCGTCTGCCCAGCACCGCCTGAGCCACCCGTCTGCCCAGCGCCGCCAGTGCCGCCAGTCTGCAAGGAGCCGCCAGTGCCGCCAGTCTGCAAGGAGCCGCCAGTGCCGCCAGTCTGCAAGGAGCCGCCAGTGCCGCCAGTCTGCAAGGAGCCGCCAGTGCCGCCAGTCTGCAAGGAGCCGCCAGTGCCGCCAGTCTGCAAGGAGCCGCCAGTGCCGCCAGTCTGCCAGGATCTGCCAGTGCCGCCAGTCAGCCAGGGTCTGCCAGTGCCGCCAGTCAGCCAGGGTCTGCCAGTGCCGCCAGTCAGCCAGGATATGCCAGTGCCGCCAGTCAGCCAGGATCAGCCAGTGCCGCCAGTCAGCCAGGATCTGCCAGTGCCGCCAGTCAGCCAGGATCTGCCAGAGCCCCTCAGCTCAGAGGCGCCAGAGCCCCTCAGCCCAGAGGCGCCAGAGCCCCTCAGCCCAGGTCCCGAGCTGCCCCTCTGTCCCGAGCTGCCCCTCTGTCCAGAGCTTCCGCCCCTCTGTCCAGAGCTTCCGCCCCTCTGTCCAGAGCTTCCGCCCCTCTGTCCAGAGCTTCCGCCCCTCTGTCCAGAGCTGCCGCCCCTCTGTCCAGAGCTGCCGCCCCTCTGTCCCGAGCTGCCCCTCTGTCTAGTGGTGTCATTTAGTACGGTCGCCATGGTTAGGAGGCCACGGAGGCGGACAATAAGGAGGACTAAGACGATGGTGAAGTGGGGTCCGCGTCCCGCGCCAGAGCCGCCACCGTGGACAGACGCCCACCCAGACCCTCCCCTATAGGTTAAGGTTTTGCGGCCAGAGTCCGCACCTTTGGGGGGGGGGGGGTACTGTCACGTTCTGACCTTTATTTCCTTTGGTTTGTCATTATTTAGTATGGTCAGGGCGTGAGTTGGGGTGGGCAGTCTGTTTGTTTTTCTATGATTTGGGTATTTCTATGTTTCGGCCTAATATGGTTCTCAATCAGAGGCAGGTGTCATTAGTTGTCTCTGATTGAGAATCATACTTAGGTAGCCTGGGTTTCACTGTGTGTTTGTGGGTGTTTGTTCCTGTCTCTGTGTTTGCACCAGATAGGGCTGTTTTGGTTTTTCACATTTCTTGTTTTTTAGTCTATTCATGTGTAGTTGCTTTATTAAAGAACCATGAATAATATCCATGCTGCATTTTGGTCCGCCTCTCCTTCAACTCAAGAAAACCGTTACAGAAATAAACAAATCCATTTTCAAATAAGGCTGTAAAAAGTCAAGGGATCTGAATACTTTCCATATACACTGTATGTTTGAAAGATTTTCATGGTTGTGAATTTGATCTGTGCAATGTGGTGGTCACATCAGATTTGTGTTCGGATCAATGCCCCTACCTTTTTTCTCTAAGGTACTGTATCTGTGACCAACAGATGCAATAATGTATTCCCAGTCATGTGAAATAGATTAGGGCTGTTACGGCTTTCTTCCGTTGAAGGAGAGTCGGACCAAAATGCAGCGTGGTTAGTTCGATACATGTTTAATGAATGAAAATACGAACAAATACAAAAACAACAAACGGAAATGTGAAAACCTAATACAGCCTGTCTGGTAAATACAAACACACTGAGACAGGAACAATCACCCACAAACACACAGTGAAACACAGGCTACCTAAATATGGTTCCCAATCAGAGACAACGAGAATCACCTGACTCTGATTGAGAACCTCAGGCAGCCATAGACTATGCTAGACACCCCTACTCAGCCACAATCCCAATCCCTACTAAAACCCTAATACAAAAACACAACACAAAATAAACCCATGTCACACCCTGGCCTGACCAAATAAATATATAAACACAAAATACTAAGACCAGGGCGTGACAAGGGCCTAATGAATTTATTTCAATTGACTGATTTCCTTATACGAACTGTAACTCTTTGAAATTGTTGCATTTTTATTTTTGTTCAGTGTAGCTAGGAGATGTGTTCCAAAGTAGCGCTGCTCGTGAAAGGACAAAATAGGCCGAAATAGAACAGTTATATTACCCATGTCACCTAAAATAGCCCCGCCAATTGGAGATTTGCTTCTTTGCATTACACTGTTTAGTAACAACATTGTTTAGTCTTAATGAGCAAATGAGTGTTAATTGAGTTATTATGCTGAAACGAGAACCCTTAGGACTGGAGTCTGATACCCCCTCTGATACCCCTGAAGAAGCCTGGGCCGTTAATCTAGAAATACACCCCCACCCTTCTAAAGGTCACATGAAACTGGGATGCTCTCCATACATAGCGTATGGTACCTATGTGTGTCTACATGTGTACCATAGAGTACATGGTATACTCCACCAAAAAGAGAAGTGTGTGATGAGTAACGTGATCTGTATGAAGGTGGTCCACTCACTTGGGGCCCCTTGACTCTTCAAACTCTCACAGAATTTTTACAAATTGTACTGACGGAGCATGATTTGTGTTGGGAATTTGGGATTATCATGCCGCATAATCTTGGGAAGAAATATTTCTAGGACAATTTGTGAGATTCTCTCTTTGTGCATGACTTGCTACAGGCTTCACTTCAAAAGTCATGGTTTGAAGTTATCATCCTTCAAAGATGAGACAAATACTGCACAATATGTCAAGTTCAAGCAAAGATATTTGGAACAGCCATCTCTCATTGGCCTGTAATGACATCTTGCAGTGCATGTAATAATGCTAAAACTGAGGGAATCATCCAGTTTAAAAATACAGCAAGAAATGTACAAATTCCCTGTCAGTCAAAGGGGAAAACAGTTCAAAGGATACTATTCAGTTGGATCAAAGCTGATTTTACCCACCTGGTCAGCTTCAATTCTTGATACACTGTATGAGTTTGTCATTGTGTGAAGGACATTTGTGAATTCTTAATAGATTGAAATACAGATTACATGCTTTAATCAAGGAATAATAGTTAATAGGTTTTGACTAAGTTTAATTATTTTTTCCAAATGCACCATTACCAATTGCAGAGCCCAGATTTGAACTGTCATAACCAAGGTAATGAGGCTTTTCACCTGAGGGGGTAGAACCGTGATGGTGATGGAAGGCTGAAAAGAACTCTCAATTTGCTGCAAAATAAACACAACACTATCAATTCTATAACATCTGCCTGACTTACTGAAATAAGTGAAGCTCTTAACACCCCCATGCTAACCTGATATAGTCTAGGGAGTGGAGCGGGCCAGGGACGACAACGATACATTGAGAAGTTCGCTACCAGAACCTGACCCTCCCCATCCCTCTCTCTTTCTGCTCCCCATACCCCCTCTTTCCCCATTTTCTCTATCTGCCCACCCTTGACTCCCTTCCCGTCTCTCCCACACTCTTTCTCTCACTCCTCTCTCTCTCTCTCTGCCCATAGTTGTGTCTAGAGACAGGGGAAATGCCCCTGTAACTTGAGTCCCTCTTCTCCCATGTCCATTCACAGCCACACTGATATGGACCCTTGGTGCCGTTGGCCAGACACAGGCCGTCTCTGGTAGTGCCTGCTCCAAGCAGCTGCTGGGTACGTTTCATGGTGCAAGACATCAAACACTCAAAGACAAATTAGTTATAGCACGAGGCATGGTACCTGTGCATTTGGAACACTATGCAGAAAAGGTATCAATTAAAAAAATTTTTTTAGCACAATACATTCATGGCCGCTTTAATGAAAATATAAAATAAAAGTGTGTGAATAGTGTGTGGCTATCATACATTACTGGTGAGTTATTTGATATTGTGCCCAAAAGGCACTGAGTTCTAGGCAAGTACACTCATAAATCACACACTGCACTATGTTGGGTTCTCATGTGTGACTCCCCCACTTGTTGATTGATTAGAGTGATATACAGCCATGATGTTGAGTACCAGTTGTTAACCATGCGCCCATATCAAAATAAACCCAAAACACTTTATGATGAGGGAGGGGCAAAACATCCACTCAGCACATTTTGAGCTTTGCCTTTTCCTCAACTGCTGTCAAGAGAACCTATCAACATATGTCAATAGGCTTATTCATTTCTGGTACCACATCTAAATCAATAGATATTAGATATTTTACTTACTGTTTGATCGATTGTTAAATTCTTCCCTCTTTCCCCCAACTACCCTTCTCCCCCCTCTTGCCACTCCTGCTTTTGGCAACTGTGTGGAGGGATATTGGAGAATATACTGGAGAGCATACTAGAATTCCTCCATGCCATTGGAAGGATTCGGTCACCACTGTCCTTATCATGTTTCACTATGGGATGCTGAACTGCTGATACAAGTTATTAGACAGTTATATGTTCTTACTAGACGGCACTGTAGGTAACCAAGGTCAAGATGCACTTGGCTACTTTTATGCTATTGATTAATCTATTTAATAATGTATTTGTATGTCTGTTAATAAATGCATGTGTTCATTTAGTTTAATGTAACTTTGGTTTAGGTCAGGGGAAACAAGGTAAATGTATTCGAAATCTTCAAGGAAAGAAAATATTCAAGCTAGTAGCCTTGAAAATGAGTTATGATTCAAACTCAAATAATGGAGTTGTTCAAATTGGATTAAAACATTAACTCCATAGTCTAGGCTTACAAACATGTTTTTCCTCACCAGTCAGTTACATTGTCAAAATAAATAAACTATTTAATAGGAAAAAAAGTATTTGTAGCCAAATCATATCAAATTGTATTGGTCACGTACACGTGTTTAGCAGATTATTGCAAGTGTAGCGAAATACTTGTGCTTCTATCTGTGACGGTGCAGTAATATCGAACAATTACACAACATATACCCAATGCACACAAATCTAGTAAAGGAATGGACACTCAAACATAACACTAAAAAGCATGACTAAAAAGCTAAACATTCAGGATATCTATTTATTTACATATTTTTATTTAGCTGGTTATGTTTACGCCTACAGTATGAGACACGATGAGAACGTATAGGCAAAAGAAAGTGACATAAAACTTGAAAGCGAGGATGTGGCCCTATCTGACTACAGACATCAGACACAACATTCTTCCGCAAACTATTTTTAGAAACCCGTTTATTTTTTTCTTCGCTTGGATGTCCCAGAGATCGAGAGATCTGATCTACATCACATGCAGGGATTCCACCTACGTCAATGTGTACCCTTGATTTACGTCATCGGAGAGACTGGCCCTCGTTGTTCTTCGCGAGACCAGCATTTCCCATTCTATCGAATACTAAAGAGTTAATGGAACAAAGGGGAAATTAATCTAGCTATAAAACGAGCATCAATTTGCACTAAGAAAATCGGTGAAGAAAAGCCCAATTTGTCTTAAAGACTTTGCGGTTTTGTTGTTCTACTTGAGTTTTTTTTTAATGACTCCAAAGAGAAGAGTAAACATGTAAAACACACACAGAGAGTACAGATGAACCTGAACAAGCGGACCGGCTGGAGAGTAAAGTGACGATGAGCAGGGTTGCGCTTCGCGATTGGTGGGAGTGAAGCGAAACTATCATCTAAGAAGATAGTTACAACAACACGGTGAAAAAACCTAGGCAAGTTAATGAAAGTTATTTCTAAAGTAGATTTTTTATACAAAGTTATGGTTGAATAAATAGCCTATGTTAATGCAAAATATTTGCATGAATTCGCAACACAAGTACTTTAGCAATGGTGCACGTGCAAATGAACTCATTGCGTCATGTCTGTTTCAAATAATATCCAGGACTTGTAATTGTCCAATCCTGTCCATTAACATTTTCAAATGATAAAAAAATATATATATATATATATATATATATATATATATATAAAATAAAGAAAAAACCCTTGAATGATTACGTGTGTCCACATTTTTTACTGGTACTGTATGAATATATATATATACATACAGTACCAGTCAAAAATTTGGACACACGTAATCATTCAAGGGTTTTTCTTTATTTTTAATATTTTCCACATTGTAGAATAATAGTGGAGACATCAAAACTATGAAATAACACATATGGAATCATGTAGTAACCCAAAAAGTGTTAAACAAATATATTTTATATTTGAAATTCTTCAAAGTAGCCACCTTTGCCTTGATGACAGCTTTGCACACACTTGGCATTCTCTCAACCAGCTTCATGAGGTAGTCACATGGAATGCATTTCAATTAACAAGTGTGCCTTGTTAAAAGTACATTTGTGGAATTTCTTTCCTTCTTAATGCATTTGAGCCAATCAGTTGTATTGTGACAACTTAGGGGTGGTATACGGGAGATCAAATCAAATTTTATTTGTCACATACGCCAAATACAACAGGTGAAATATTTACTTACAAGCCCTTAACCAACAATTACATTTTAAGAAAATACCTTTAAAAAAGTAAGAGATAAGAATAACAAATAATTAAAGAACAGCAAGAAAATAACAAAAGCAGGGCTATATACAGGGGGTACCGGTCAATGTGCGGGGGCACCGGTGTCGAGGTAATTGAGGTAATATGTACATGTAGGTAGAGTTATTAAAATGACTATGCATAGATAATAACAGAGAGTACCAGCAGCGTAGAAGGCGGCAATGCAAATAGCCTGGGTAGCCATTTGATTAGATGTTCAGGAGTCTTATGGCTTGGGGGTAGAAGCTGTTTAGAAGCCTCTTAGCCTCTTCTTTGTTTGTATGCCGTTCTTTGTATGACATTTTAATATTTGATTATTAACCAATGATATTAGGCCACTCTTGGCCATGATTACAGACACCTGTGTCTTTTGACACTATATAAACGAGTCATCCCGCAGTGTTTGTGATTATACCCTGATGAAGACAGCTTGGCTGTCGAAACGTTGGTAATTACATTTTTGCATCTAAGCTCCTAGAGCTCTTTTATTTTCAAGTTTTCTACTCTGCTAGCCAGCACCTCGCCTTAATAGGTGTGTGTTTCTTTTTCTTCTAGAAGCCTCTTAGACCTAGACTTGGTGCTCCGCTACAGCTTGCCGTTGTGGTAGCAGAGAGAACAATCTATGACTAGGGTGGCTGGAGTCAAACCATTTTTAGGGCCTTCCTCTGACACCGCCTGGTATAGAGGTCCTGGATGGCAGAAAGATTGCCCCACGGTGATGTACTGGGCTGTACGCACTACTCTCTGTAGTGCCTTGCGGTCGGAGGCCCAGCAGTTGCCACACCAGGCAGTGATGCGACCTGTCAGGATGCTCTCGATGGTGCAGCTGTAAAACCTTTTGAGGATCTGAGGACCCATGCCAAATCTTTTCACTCTCCTGAAGGGGAATAGGTTTTGTTGTGCCCTCTTCATGACTGTCTTGGTGTGCTTGGACCATGTTAGTTTTGTTGGTGATGTGGATGCCAAGGAACTTGAAGCTCTCATCCTCTTCCACTGCAGCCCTGTCGATGAGAATGGGGGCGTGCTTGGTCCTCCTTTTCCTGTAGTCCACAATCATCTCCTTTGTCTTGATCACGTTGAGGGAGAGGTTGTTGTTCTTGCACCACACGGTCATGTCTCTGAGCTCCCTATAGGCTGTCTTATCATTGTCTGTGATCAGGCCTACCACTGTTGTGTCATTGGAAAACTTAATGATGGTGTTGGAGTCCTGCCTGGCCCTGCAGTCATGAGTGAACAGGAGGGGACTGAGCACACACTCCTGGGGCCCCCCCGTGTAGAGGATCAGCGTGGTGAATGTGTTGTTACCTACCCTTACCACCTGGGGGCGGCCCATCAGGAAGTTCAGGATCCAGTTGCAGAGGGAAGTGTTCAGTCCCAGGGTCCTTAGCTTAGTCATGAGCTTTGAGGGCACTATGGTGATGAACGCTGAGCTGTAGTCAATGAATAACGTTCTCACATAGGTGTTCCTTTTGTCCAGGTGTGAAAGGGCAGTGTGGAGTGCAATAGAGATTGCATCATCTGTGGATCTGTTGGGGCGGTATGCAAATTGGAGTGGGTCTAGTGTTTCTGGGATAATGGGGTTGATGTGTGCCACGACCAGCCTTTCAAAGCATTTCATCGCTACAGATGTGAGTGCTACGGGTCGGTAGTCATTTAGACAGGTTATCTTAGTGCTCTTGGGCACAGGGACTATGGTGGTCTGCTTGAAAGATGTTGGTATTGCAGACTCGGACAGGTAGAGGTTGAAAATGTCAGTGAAGACACTTGCCAGTTGGTCAGCGCATGCTCGCAATACACGTCCTGGTAATCCGTCTGGCCCTGCGGCCTTGTGAATGTTGACCTGTTTAAAGGTCTTACTCACATCGGCTGCGGAGAGCATGATCGCACAGTCGCCCGAAACAGCTGATGCTCTCATGCATGTTTCAGTGTTACTTGCCTCGAAGCGAGCATAGAAGTTATTTAGCACGTCTGGGAGGCTCGTGTCACTGGACAGCTCTTGGCTGTGCTTTCTTTTGTAGTCCGTAATAGTTTGTAAGTCCTGCCACATCCAATGTCCATCGGAGCCGGTGTAGTATGATTCGATCTTAGTCCTGTATTGACGCTTTGCCTGTTTGATGGTTCGTCAGAGGGCATAGCAGGATTTCTTATAAGCGTCCGGGTTAGAGTCCCGCTCCTTGAAAGCGGCAGCTCTACCCTTTAGCTCAGTGCGGATGTCGCCTGTAATCCATGGCTTCTGTTTGTGGTATGTATCACTGTGGGGACCACGTCATTGATGCACTTATTGATGAAGCCAGTGACTGATGTGGTGTACTCCTCAATGGCATCAGAAGAATCCCGGAACATATTCCAGTCGGTGCTAGCAAAACAGTCCTGTAGCTTAGCATCTTCTTCATCTGACCACTTTTTCATTGATCGAGACACTGGTGCTTCCTGCTTTAGTTTTAGCTAGTAAGCAGGAAGGATATAATATATTATATTTATATAGATATAATATAAACATATGATTTAGACAGTTTTAGGATTTCCCCTGACTGTTGGCTCTATCCCCATCTCCCAGCCCAAGGTACCATATTTACAGGTGAAATTATTCTAGTTCTGTCTGTGGGAACAATTTGCAGCTTCATAAACAGTTACAAAAATAAGAA
Source organism: Oncorhynchus kisutch (assembly GCF_002021735.2). NCBI lineage: Eukaryota > Metazoa > Chordata > Actinopteri > Salmoniformes > Salmonidae > Oncorhynchus > Oncorhynchus kisutch. Next base: position 39,621,698 of record NC_034174.2, read on the forward strand.
AATGTCCTGCAAGAAGCAAGGGCAAAATTAGTGTTGTTAATGAGTGACAGTGTAATCACTAATCAGTTTCTTCAAAGTATGTCATGTGGGAGGCCTGCTGAATCTTCGAAGCTTAGCTGTGATGACTGTACAGAGCTTCGGTGAAGGGAAATGTGTTGTGTTTGCGTGGGTGTGAGGGAGACGTGGTGACTATAGAGGCAGCAGCTGCTGTAGCCTGAGAGTTGTCAGCCACTGTTCCATTTCACCCCACAGCCAAATGTAAACAATCTAGGATCACGAGTGCCTTCCTCCCGGATGAGCTTAATTCCAAGCTGGTAGTGAGGACGTAACTACGTACGTGGTGTGTGTGCTTGTGCTCAGGGCTCTTATGCCTGCTGACAAATGTAAGATGGCAGCTGGGCACTGTGGATGGATGGTGGCGGCTGAAGTGTCTGAGCCCGAGGGGCTGCAAAAAGGGCGCGTTGGGGTTCGGTCGTTGCTCAGTTTTACATTTGAAAGTGTAATCTCACCTGTTACTACATGGTGCATGTTTTTCTTATCTACTCTGGGAAAAGTCAGTGTGTGTACCTGTCATGTCATGTGTAATGATCAGCAGACACTGTGTAAGTCCCAATGATCTCTCCTTACTCGCAGTGTGCGCTTGTTCACTTCCCTTCACTGATTTCAAAGGACATTTGTGGTGTAAAAAACATGGTGGAAACTCCCACTCTCCCAGGCCTCCACAATTCAATGCATTTAGATTTATGGGAAGTACTGAATGAGTGCACAATAGGGTGACCACATTTAAAATACCCAAATGCGGGACAAATGGATGATTTCCGGGACAGTGAATACATTTTTTGGGCAGAATCCCCCCCCCCAAAAGAAACTCCCGCTGCACCGAAGGAGTTAATTGAATTGAGCCTATACTCATTTTCCTCGCGCAAAATTTGAGATACCAAATGTGTGTCTGTTTTATGAAAATCTCAGAATACTTGGCCAAGGAAACATTTCTTGTTGGTCTCAGGGAATGTAAAAACAGTTAAGACGGGAGACTTTTAAAAAATTGAGTGAAGTAGCAGACATATGTTTAATGAGCATGGAGAGCCTCACACGTTTGACGAAATCACATATCTTTTCAGTCTAATCACGTATATATTTGGTCTAATACGGCTATTTACTTACCTTTGTAACTCTTCGAAAGAAGCATGCTTTTTGTAAGTAGTTAATGTTCTCCAAGTAGTAGCTGGAATTTAGACTGAAAGGATTTGACAAATGTGATTGGTTGAAGATATTACGTTGGTCTACGTCTCGCATTGCGCTGCGCTGTGTAGAATATCAGATCTCAACAATTATTGGATAATTGTTTAACATCACCAGTAACACAACCTTATGATATAGACCTAAAACTTGTCAAAAGCGCAACGTGACTGTTAACTGAGAACTGTATCTTGACACAGGAGGTTGGTGGTACCTTCATTGGAGAGGACGGTCTCGTGGTAATGGCTGGACCCGAATAGTGGAATGGTATCAATTACATCAAACACATGGTTTCCATGTGTTTAATGCCATTCCATTTGCTCCTTTCCAGCCATTATTATGAGCTGTCCTCCTCTCAGCAGCCTCCCCTGATGTCTCCGCCCTAACTATAATAATCCTTGTCCCAAAGGCGTGAAGGCAGGCCAAAAGGTTGAGGTCCAAAATAAGCCCATTTTGTCTGAGTGAAACCTCTAGCTTCGCCTCTTCCTCTCTGCTGCAAAATATACAGGTTGGAATGTCTGACTGAAATACGGGACAAATCAACTTTTTAGAATATTAGTGGTATTTGAATGTGTTGATAAAATTCCAGACATGATTGTTTGGTTGCGGGACAAAGGGACAAAATGCGGGTCTCTCCTGCACAACCTGGGACATGTGGTCACCCTATTGCACACTTCAGGAGAAAGGAGATATTAATGGGACGCACCTCTACCTTCCTGGACCAGAGGAGCTCCATCTGCTATATACAACCATAGAAGTAGAATTAATAGATTGGGAATTCCCATTCACATCAATGTCCTGAGATGGGAAATTATATTTCAATTCAACTACAGGGGAGCAGTATAGACAGTTTAACCAGCCACACACAGGGTGTGATTGATTTGCAGCTTACATGTCAGAGTTTTTTCTGGAGTCAAATCTACAGGGACATTGGGTCTAGGTCTCATGTCTAACACCAAGCTCTAAGTATAGAATATGAAGCTATATTGTACCCTGAGAGACTGGAAGGGTACTCACTATAGGATATCATATATCTTTCCACCGTGTCGATAGCCTCTATTACACTGAGACGTTAGTTAGGTTAGACTACTGCTGGGGCTTTCCACCCCTCCCACTCTCTACCCAGGTGGTTGGTGAAAACAACAGTTTCTCTCCCCAGGTTTCCTGGCTATGGTGCACCAGTTGAGTCAATATTGACCCTACAGTATAGCGTGTTTTACTGTACATACTGTATGCTGGGATTGGGAGGGAGTCAAAGTCAAGGGAGGAATTTAGAGATTTGAATCATGTCTTTCATTGCACTGAAGTGTCCCCTGGCCTGCCTGCCCTGAGACTGGAAAGAGAGCAGAGTGCAGACACTTTCAGCAAGACTACAGTAGTAAAACTGGACCTATTGTATAAGTTACGGTTGTTCTCTGATATTCTTAGCAACATTACCGTCTTCATACACTGTAAAAAATGTCTTTGGATCAACCAAAAACAATGATTTCAAGTGGTTTCAAATAGTACATTTGTTGAAACCAAACACAGGATTCAATGCCAACTGTTTTATTTGATTATTACCAAACCTGTATTTCCAGTTGGTGCAACCTATTTCTTTCAACACTCAACCTAATTTCCCTCTTTGGTTAAATCTAATGAATAACAAATACAAACTAATATTTCCTGTAAATACAAACAATTTTATCTTGCTCCAAGTTGAGTTTTCACTTTGGAACATTATATCCAAATGACTTCAATTGGGTTACAAGCAAGTAGATCAATTACAATATATACACAAAAGTATGTGGACATCCCTTCAAATTGGTGGATTCAGCTATTTCAGCCACACCCGTTGCTGACAGGTGTATAAAATCAAGCACACTGCCATGAAATCTCCATATTTTTTATAACATTTTTTAAAATGATGATTTAACCTTTATTTAACGAGGCAAGTCAGTTTAGAAAAAAATCTAATTAACAATGACAGTGGGTTAACTACCTTGTCAGCTTGGGAATTCGATCTAGCAAACTTTCAGTTACTGGCCCAATGCTCTAACCACTAGGCTACCTGCCACCCCGCTCCATAGACAAACATTGGGAGAAGAATTGCCTTACTGAAGAGCTCAGTGACTTTCAACGTGACACCGTCACAGGATGCCACCTTTCCAACAAGTCAGTTCGGCAATTTTCTGCCCTGCTAGTACTGCCCCGGTAAACTGTAAGTGCTGTTATTGTGAAGTGGAAACATCTAGGAGCAACAACGGCTCAGCCGCGAAGTGGTAGGCCACACAAGCTCACAGAACAGCCGAGTGTTGAAGCACACAGCGCGTAAAAATCGTCTGTCCTTGGTTGCAGCTTTCACTACCGTGTTCCAAACTGCCTCTGGAAGCAACATCAGCACAATAACTGTTAGTTGGGAGCTTCATGAAATGTGTTTCCATGGCCAAGCAGCCGCACACAAGCCTAAGATCACCATGCGCAATGTCAAGCTTCGGCTGGAGTGGTATAAAGCTCACGGGGCATTGGACTCTGGAGCAGTGGAAATGCGTTCTCTGGAGTGATGAATCGACACTTCACGAATCTGGGTTCTGAGAATGCTACCTGCCCGCATGCATAGTGCCAACTGTAAAGTTTGGTGGAGGAGGTATAATGGTCTGGGGCTGTTTTTCATGGTTTGGACTAGGCCCCTTAGTTCCAGTGAAGGGAAATCTTAACGCTACATCATACAATGACATTCTAGACAATTCTGTGCTTCCAAATATGTGACAACAGTTTTTATTTTTTATTTCACTTTTATTTAACCAGGTAGGCTAGTTGAGAACAAGTTCTCATTTGCAACTGTGACCTGGCCAAGATAAAGCAAAGCAGTTAGACACATAAAACAACACAGAGTTACACATGGAATAAACAAACATACAATCAATAATACAGTAGAAAAATAGGATAAGAAAGGTAAGGCAATTTCCAGTTTCAACTGTTCTGCCTGCGGCTATGGAATCCTGACCTGTTCACCGGACGTGCTACCTGTCCCAGACCTGCTGTTATCAAATCTCTAGAGACAGCAGGAGTGGTAGAGATACTCTTAATGATCGGCTATGAAAAGCGAACTGACATTTACTCCTGAGGTGCTGACTTGCTGCACCGTCGACAACTACTGTGATTATTATTATTTGACCATGCTGGTCATTTATGAACATTTTAATATCTTGGCCATGTTCTGTTATAATCTCCACCAGCACAGCCAGAAGAGGACTGGCCACCCCTTATAGCCTGGTTCCTCTCTAGGTTTCTTCCTAGGTTTTGGCCTTTCTAGGGAGTTTTTCCTAGCCACCGTGCTTCTACACCTGCATTGCTTGCTGTTTGGGGTTTTAGGCTGGGTTTCTGTACAGCACTTTGAGATATCAGCTGATGTACGAAGGGCTATATAAATACATTTTATTTTATTTGAATACATTTTATTTAAATAAATGTTATTTGATAAATAGGCCATGGTGGCGAAGTAATTACAATACATTGGAATGGTAGGGTGTGCAGAAGATGAATGTGCAAGTAGAGATGCTGGGGTGCAAAGGAGCAAGATATATAAATAAATACAGTATGGGGATGAGGTAGATTGGATTGGCTATTTACAGATGATATATGTACAGGTGTAGTGATCTGTGAGCTGCTCTGACAGCTGGTGCTTAAAGCTAGTGAGGGAGGTAAGAGTCTCCAGCTTCAGAGATTTTTGCAGTTCGTTCCTGTCATTGGCAGCAGAGAACTGGAAGGAGAGGCGGCCAAAGGAAGAATTGGCTTGAGATATACACGTGCTACAGGTGGGTGCTGCTATGGTGACCAATGAGCTGAGATAAGGCATGGCTTTACCTAGCAGAGACTTGTAGATGACCTGGAGCCAGTGGGTTTGGCGACGAGTATGAAGCGAGGGCCAGCCAACGAGAGCATACAGGTCGTATTGGTGGGTAGAAAATGGGGCTTTGGTGACAAAATGGATGGCACTATGATAGACTGCATCAACTTTGTTAAGTAGAGTGTTGGAGACTATTTTGTAAATGACATTGCCGAAGTCGAGGATCGGTAGGATGGTCAGTTTTACGAGGGTATGTTTGGCAGCATGAGTGAAGGATGCTTTGTTGCGAAATAAGAAGCCGATTCTAGATTTAATTTTGGATTGGAGATGTTTAATGTGAGTCTGGAAGGAGAGTTTACAGTCTAACCAGACACCTAGGTATTTGTAGTTGTCCACATATTCTATGTCAGAACCGTCCAGAGTAGTGATGCTGGACAGGTGGGCAGGTGCGGGCAGCGAACCGTTGAAGAGCATGCTTTTAGTTTTACTTGCATTTAAGAGCAGTTGGAAGCCACGGAAGGAGAGTTGTATGGCATTGAAGCTCATCTGGAGGTTAGCTAACACAGTGTCCAAAGAAGGGCCAGAGGTATACAGAATGGTGTCGTCTGCGTAGAGGTGGATCAAAGAATCACCAGCAGCGAGAGCGACATCATTGATGTATACAGAGAGGAGAGTCGGCCCGAGAATTGAACCCTGTGGCACCCCCATAGAGACTGCCAGAGGTCCGGACAACAGGCCCTACGATTTGACACACTGAACTCTATCGGAGAAGCAGTTGGTGAACCAAGCGAGGCAATCATTTGAGAAACCAAGGCTGTTGAGTCTGCCAATTAGAATGTTGTGATTGACAGAGTCGAAAGCCTTAGCCAGGTCAATGAATACGGCTGCACTGTAATGTCTCTTATCGATGGCGGTTATGATATCGTTTAGGACTTTGAGCGTAGCTGAGGTGCACCGATGACCAGCTCTGAAACCAGATTGCATAGCGGAGAAGGTACGGTGAGATTCGAAATGGTCAGTAATCTGTTTGTTAACTTGGCTTTCAAAGACCTTAGATAGTCAGGGTAGAATAGATATAGGTCTGTAGCAGTTTGGGTCTAGAGTGTCTCCCCCTTTGAAGAAGGGGTTGACCGCGGCAGCTTTCCAATCTATGGGAATCTCAGATGATATGAAAGAGAGGTTGAACAGGCTAGTAATAGGGGTTGCAACAATTTCGGCAGATCATTTTAGAAAGAGAGAGTCCAGATTGTCTAGCCCGGCTCCAGATTTTGCAGCTCTATCAGAACATCACCTATCTGGATTTGGGTGAAGGAGAAGTGGGGGAGGTTAGGGCGAGTTGCTGTGGGGAGCGCAGGGCTGTTGACCGGGGTTGGGGTAGCCAGGTGGAAAGCATGGCCAGCGGTAGAAAAATACTTATTGATATTCTCAATTATTGTGGATTTATCGGTAGTGACAGTGTTTCCTAGCCTCAGTGCAGAGGGCAGCTCCCTACAGGTGCTTCTATTCTCCATGGACTTTACAGTGTCCCATAAATTTTTGAGTTTGTACTACAGGATGCAAATTTCTGTTTGAAAAAGCTAGCATTAGCTTTCCTAACTGCCTGTGTATATTGGTTCCTAACTTCCCTGAAAAGTTGCATATCGCGGGGGCTATTCGATGCTAATGCAGAACATCACAGGATGTTTTTGTGCTGGTCAAGGGCAAACAGGTCTGGAGTGAACTAAGGGCTATATCTATTCCTGGTTCTAAATTTTTTGAATGGAGCATGCTTATTTAAGAATTATTTTAAGAATAACTTTTAAACAATAACCAGGCATCCTCTACTGACGGGAGGAGGTCAATGTCATTCCAGGATACCCCGGCCAGGTCGAATAGAAAGGTATGTTCGCTAAAGTGTTTTAGGGAGCGTTTGACAGTGATGAGGGGGTGGTTATTTGACTGCAGACCCATTACAGATGCAGGCAATGAGGCAGTGATCGCTGAGATCTTGGTTGAAAGCAGCAGGGGTGTATTTGGAGGGCGAGTTAGTTAGGATGATATCTATGAGGGTGCCCGTGTTTAAAGAATTAGGGTTGTACCTGGTAGGTTCATTGATAATTTGTGTGAGATTGAGGGCATCAAGTTTAGATTGTAGGATGGCCGGGGTGTTAAGCATGTCCCAGTTTAGGTTACCTACCAGAACGAGCTCAGGAGATAGATGGGGGCAATCAATTCACATATGGTGCCCAGGGCACAGCTGGGGGTAGAAGGTGGTCTAAAGCAAGCGGCAACGGTGAGAGACTTGTGTCTGGAAAGGTGAATTTTTAGAAGTAGAAGCTCTAATTGTTTTTTACAGACCTGGATAGTAAAGACAGAACTCTGTAGATTGCAACACCGCCCCCTTTGGCAGTTCTATCTTGGCGGAAAATGTTATAGTTAGGGATGGAAATTTCAGGGTTTTTGGTGATTTTCCTAGGCCAGGATTCAGACACAGCTAAGACATCCGGGTTGGCAGAATGTGCTAAAGCAGTGAATAAAGCAAACTTAAGGAGTAGGCTTCTAATGTTAACATGCATGAAACCAAGGCTTTTACGGTTACAGAAGTCAACAAATGAGAGCCCCTGGGGAGTAGGAGTGGAGCTCGGCACTGCATGTCCTGGATTAACCTCTACATCACCAGAGGAACAGAGGAGAAGTAGGATAAGGGTGCGGCTAAAGGCTATAAGAACTGGCCGTCTAGCACATTCGGAACAGAGAGTTAAAGGAGCAGGTTTCTGGGCACGATAGCATAGATTTAAGGCATAATGTACAGACAAAGGTATGGTAGGAAGAGAGTACATTGGAGGTAAACCCAGGCATTGAGTAATGATGAGAGAGATATAGTCTCTAGAGACGTTTAAACCAGGTGATGTCATCGCATATGTAGGAGGTGGAACAACATGGTTGGTTAAGGCATATTGAGCAGGGCTAGAGGCTCTACAGTGAATTAAGACAGTAATCACTAACCAGGACAGTAATGGACAAGGCATATTGATATTAGGGAGAGGCATGCGCAACCAAGTGAATTGTATGGGTCCAGTGAGTGGTTGGGTTGGCTAGGGACACGGCGATTCAGACAAATAGCAGGCCGGGGCTAGCAAGCTAGCAGTTAGCAGGCCGGGGCTAGAAAGTTAGCAGAAGTGCCTTAGAGGGATGTTGCGATGGGGGAAAGTCTGTTTTTGCCTGCTCGTGCGGTTACGTCGGTCGATAGACCAGTCGTGGAATTAGTAGGGTTCCAAGTAGCAGAGGGGTCAAAGTCCAATTGGCAAAATGGGTATAGTGGTCCAAGAAACTGGCCGATGGATCAGCTAACAGCCCAATATGCTCTAGATAGCTAGCAGGCCGTGTTTAGCAGAATGGGCCTTCAGGGGACGTCGCGCCTGAGAGGCCTGTTGGAATCGTCGGGCAGATTATGTTGGTTTCGTGCCCCGTACTGGCAGTAGAAGGGGTCCGGATATTGTAGCCGAGGAATGGGCTTCAGGAGTAGCCCAGGAGCCCTCGCCGGGAGATGGGCATAGCATGGGCTAGCTCCAGGCTAATTGGTGCTTGCTCTGGGACGGAAACGTTAGCCAGGAGTAGTCAACCCAGGTTGCAGTTAGCTAGCTGCGATGATCCAGATGAAAAGGTTCAGGGTTTGCGGTAGGAATCCTGGGATATGGAGAGAAAAATAGGTCCGGTATGCTCTGGTTTGAAACGCGTTGTACGAACTGGCGAGAGCTTTCCGAGCTAAAGATTAGCTGATGACCGCTAGCAGTGGTTAGCTGACTGATAGCTGGTAGCTAGTTAGCTAGCTTCAGTTGAGCAATTCCAGTTCCGATGTAAGTAGAAATACTGGCGGGTTGCAGGAGAGTATTTTGAAGTTGAGGTTTAGGAAAAATATTCAAAAGAATGCGAAGAAAAAGATTAAAAAAGATATGTACATAAGACAAGACAAAGACGTCTGACTGCTACGCCATCTTGGAACTGTATTGGGGAAGTTGGGGAAGGCCCTTTCCTGTTTCAGCATGACAATGCCCCCACGCTCAAAGCGAGGTCCATACAGAAATGTTTTATTGAGATTGGTGTGGAAGAACTTGACTGGCCTGCACAGAGCCCTGACCTCAACCCCATCAAACATCTTTGGGTGAATTGGAACACTGACTGCGAGCCAGGCCTAATCGCCCAACATCAGTGCCCAACCTCACTAATGCTCTTTTGGCTGAATGGAAGCAAGTTCCAACATCTAGTGGAAAGCCTTCCCAGAAGAGTGGAGGCTGTTATAGTAGCAAAGGGGGGACCAACACAATATTAATGCCCATGGCATTGGAATGAGATGTTCGACAAGAAGGTGTCCACATACTTTTGGTTATGTAGTGTACCTGAAATCTAAATATTAAGTTGAATAAAATCTTATATTTCCTTAAGTATTAACATTTAAAATAAAATCTGGCTCCAGGTTGATATTTCACTTTGGAACTAATTATCCAAATTACTTCAACTGGGTTACAATCAATTACATAAATTCCATGTAAATCTACATATTTATATAAATTCAATCTAATATTTATTGTAAATACAAACCATTTTTTTAAATCTTGTGCCAAGTTCGTTTTTGACTTTGGAATTACCTATCTGAATAACTTCACCTGGGTTACAAGCAATTAAATCAGAATCATAACATACCATGGCTTCCTCCACGTCAATGTGTGCGCATCCTTTTCATGATGTTGTCAGCCAACCCGTCTATGCAGTTTGCATGTGCTTAAGGTGTTGAAAGCAATTTAGAAACTTTCATTAAATTCAAAAAATCACATTGATCTGTCAAATTCGTTGTTTGATTTCAGACAAATTGAATAGAATAAGTTGAACGAACCAACACGTAATTTTCAAATCATTCCAATCAGTAAAAGCACTTCAGATGAACAACAGCATCATCCCACTTTTGACTGTGTACTAAGATAGAATACTTAGCAATATGACCCACATGAGAAATATCTGGGAACACTTCTGCTTAGAATTTGGGGTGGGGGAAGCTGGTCCTAGATCTGTACCGCCTCCTCCCAAGTGGTACTCTATTGCCAGAATGAAACTTCCAGTAAATACAGTGGTTGCAAAAAAGTATTTAGTCAGCCACCAATTGTGCAAGTTCTCCCACTTGAAAAGATGAGAAAGGCCTGTAATTCTCATCATAGGTACACTTCAACTATGACAGACAAAATGAGGAAAACAAATCCAGAACATCACATTGTAGGATTTTTTATGAATTTATTTGCAAATTATGGTGGAAAATAAGTACTTTTTTGCCCCATTGTATATGTTTCTGTGGAAACTTCCCCTAGAGCATGGTTTCCCAAACTCGGGGGGGAGAGGTTTCGTTATTTTCTATCAATTTGTGTCAATTAAGAACTAGACCAGGGAAGTTTCTGACTAATCAGTTACCTTAATTGATCAATCAAGTACAAGGGAGGAACAAAAACCCGTAGGTGGTCAGCCCTCCAGGAATTGAGCTGGGTATTCAGTTCCTGAATTCCGAGAATTTACCTTTCGAGAATATGCCAACACCTTTAACTGTCATCATACTTTTTTTTATATAGGGATAGACCTGTCTGATCTTGTTGGCATAAAACTTGACGTAGCCACGTGCAGATTTTTCCCGCTTGTTGCGCTTCAAGCAGGGCTCAGCTTTTTTCTTGGCACACACACCCTCCACATACCAACACACCCATACATAATACCGTTTCTCAAGCTGCACCTACTCTGCACCCTTTTCCCTGAAGTATGCACTTGTGCACTCCCCATTGGTGTGAACTGTTACACCAATCCTATGCTTTTAAATCTATGCAGGGGAGTGCACAAGTGCACGTTGGGGAAAAGGGTTGAGATTTGGAACACAGGCTTTGTAGACTGTTAGGCTATAGGCTATGGTAATTATATAGGCCAAATCATTCATAAAAAGGCTTTAAATATTACAATATGTAACGTCATTAATGTCTTATGTCATTAATTAGGTTTACCCTTTACATTACAGTGACATTATTACTGTGTAATTATTCATGTAAGTACAGTTTTGAAAGTATTGTAATTACTCATTGTTGTTACATTGTACTTAGAAGATAGGCCTACTGCTAGACCTTATTGGGTTAGACCTAACTGAGCAATTTGCAAATTATTTGTTAGACTATACATACTAGTATATATATATATATAGGCTACATCGTGTACAATTTGAATAGCCTATAGTTTAAATAGACAAACAAAACATCCCAGCATTTAGGCTTTACAAACATCTTCCTTGAGATGACAAACCTATAATTATTATTATTTCTGGCACTCATTTGTCAGTTATCAATTTTAAATTCCTTTTTAGCAATACAATGTCATCATCAGACGTTTATTTTTAGCCTATACCAGGCGGTAATAGCACCACGTATGTAAAAAGGTCTAAATTTAGATCAGACAACTCCGCAGGCGCTTGCGTCAATGGAATCCCGAGCGTGCGTCAGAGTGATGAGGACGTCTGTGTGAGAACGATGCCATTGGCTCCTGACCCGGAAAAGTCACCGCCCCGTTAGCCTTTTATGGGAAAAGACACGCCTAGAGCCGGGACTACCTGACGTAACGGCAAAATACAAGTGACTGTATATATTGCGCTGTGCCTCAAGTCTGAAGATTTCATTCCCTTTCCGAATTGTAAACAGAGGTTGTAACACACTTGATGTTTATCCATCACTCGGAATAAATGAGACGTTGGCTAAGGAATTGAGGATTTATACAGCAGGTTAGTAAAAGTTATTTCTTATATTGTGCATGCATGCTTAGTGCGCTTCACTGTTTTTTATGGATCCGATTGGCAGGGATGCCTTTTTATTCTTTGAACACTTTATCCCACTAAAACGCTTGCTTAATGTAATTATTTGTTGCATTTTATCCTACTTGCAATTGCTGTATTTTTGTTTTCTTGGTAATTAAAATGTTATATTTTCTAATGCCATACCGCAAATTCAATGTATAGATGCTACGTTCCCATTCGAGTAGGCTACAGCTGCTGAAACTGTCAATCAAATAATAAGTAAATAACATGTCAAACCAAATGCTAGATGTCGTGGAAATCGTTGTAGACTTGACTGCATTCAACATTGAGCGCTGTCACACTTGTGACTTGCGTATGTGTTGGTTAGTGTTGTGACCAGCCGCACACTCCCTGTTATAGGGCTATTTTATAGGTCCTTTTATATGGAGCCAATAGGGGTGTATTGATGGTCTTGAAATAGCCCAAGTATTGTTTGCTGTGTAGCCTTTATGATTGCATCATTTCGAGGCTTGAAATATTGAAAGGAAATAGTTGAGCATGTGAGTGGTTGGATATTTCTAGTTTTGTATGATTTGCTCTTCATGGTCAGTTATTTGAAACTTAATCCATCTGTATTATTTTAAATAAATAGGTTTATGCGTCACATTGCTACCAATTTAGGCTACTATTATGAAAGGCAGACAGGTGGCGATATGGCCAGTCGTTTTACTGTGTTCAAGAGGCGGTGGCAGTATCGGATGTCTCATTGTTGTATCCCTGTTGTCCTCAGCTTATCAGATGATGCACACATATCCTTTGCATGCATGTTCCACACAGAGTTCAGAAGTTAACTTGTGACCTTTTAATGTTGGTACCCTTTTCATAGGTCAACGATGTTTCTTACTTTAGTTTGTGTGCAACAGGTGTATAGTTCTCACCAAAGCACATGCTAAGAGATAAAAAAAACAGTCACTGCTTAGGGGCAGAAGAGCCTACACCCAGACATGTTGTTGACGATGATATAACAAGGAAAAAGCAGTGTCTTCCATTTCAGGGATTGAACATAAATGAAAGTGTTTAGGATAATTGTTTATTTTACATTGTGCCTAGTCATGCAAGGATGTCTTGAGATAATCAAAGCTTTGACTGATTGACCAAAAGCCTTCATTGTGGTTTAACTGACATTGAATTAAGACAATAGTTAAGAGATTAATTGGATCAGATGATTATAGCTACAGTTCCGTGAGATAACACATGGAGAAAAGTCCACCAGATCCAATATTGACAGTTCTGAGGTAGGCATGAAACACACACATGTCCAGCTGCTAAATACACCCTAGCAGCACCCCCCCCCCCCCCCCCCCCCCCCCCCCCCGCTCTGCTCTCTGCCGGCCCTGTCACCTTCCTCTCTTCAGCTGGCATTTAGCCCACCCTGAAACCCAATCCCCTGGACTCCTTAGTACTGTCAGTCTTTGGGGAGGAGGGTTGCCCTGTTCATAATCGTAGCATTAAAAGCCAGTAACGCAATATCCTCCAGCAAGACAATCTCCCATCATCCGGACAACTGGTTTTCCAGGCTTTCTCAGAATCACCAAAGGGGTACCAAAAGGCCTAAAGCTGTGTCAGTGTGAGGAGGGGGGATGGAAGTGTTTCTGTATGGGATGATGTCGAGGTGCACTGTTGGAGAGGTGTTAAAAAGGGATTCCTAAGACCGGTTAAGTTTCTTCAGTGTTGTTGACTTGTTTATGGTTATTGCACCTGGTTTGACTGGGGTGATGGTGAGCTTGGAGTGTACGGCAGGTTGGCCTACATTAGTCAACATTACTGGCACCATTTCAATTATTTGAATGGTGAATGTCTTTGAAATATTTGTATTAAATATTGTTTTCAATTCTTTTTTAGCGATGCCCTGTGTTCAAACTCAGTATGGAACTGTGCCCTACGACAACAACTACTACAGCTCTGAGTTCCTGAATCCCGAACTCAGTGCTAAGCTGACCATGGACATTGGTGCCGAGCAGGACCAGCTCACCGTCTCCTCCCTCCCCAGCATCAACACCCTGGTGGGCAGCGGCTATGTGGGCGAGTTTGACACCTACTCCTGCCAGATCACCACCTCCACCGCCCCCTCCGGCCACTCAGCCGGCAGCACCTCCAGCCCTCAGGCTCAGCACTCAGCCTTTAAACTGGACGACATCCAGGTATATAGCTGCTACCCGGGCTCCTTCGCCCTCAGCTACCTCGACGAGACGCTGTCCTCCTGCGGCTCCGATTATTATGGCAGCCCCGCATCAGCCGCCCCCTCCCCACCCACCCCGGGCTTCCAGAGCCAGCCTGGCCCAATCTGGGACTCACCCTTCAGCCCCTACTCCCCAGACCCTGGGTGCTGGGTGGCTGATAAGTCAAGCCTGGCTCAGCAACCCTCCTTCTTCACCTTCATCCCCACCACAGAGCAGCACTCCCCCCTGGGGCAGCACCAGGGCCCCCAGCAGAGTGAGGAGGAACCTTTCTTTCAGCCCTCCCAGAGGCATGCCTCCCAGCTCCATTATGCCCCCTTGTCCCTAGACCAGAGGTCCATGGACAGCCCCGGGCTCATGGAAAGGCACATGTTGTCCCCTAAGACCGGCAGCCCCGGGGCCAACGAGGGTCGCTGTGCGGTGTGTGGGGACAACGCCTCCTGTCAGCACTACGGGGTCCGCACCTGTGAGGGCTGCAAGGGCTTCTTTAAGGTAGGACGCTTCACAGTAGTTATATTATTATTATTTCATGATTTTTATGATTCATTTACACATAATAACATCTTTAATATTCATACATTTACTTGGCTCCAGTTTCAGTATAAGTGCTCACTATTAAGAAAAAGGGGAACTTTGACAAATGCGCAGGAAAATAATCACACTGTTCTTTGTTATTGCAGCGAACTGTTCAGAAGAATGCTAAATATGTGTGCCTAGCCAACAAAGACTGTCCAGTAGACAAGCGGCGAAGGAACCGCTGCCAATTCTGCCGTTTCCAGAAGTGCCTGGGGGTGGGAATGGTGAAGGAAGGTAATGCCATGTCACACTCCCTTAAAGCCTTCAGTGTCTAGTATATGTGACGTGAAAACCAAGTTGCAATGACAATCATGTGAAACCCAAGCTAAGAATGAAAGCCATGCGAAACTGAAGCTTTTTATTTTATTTAACCTTTATTTAACTAGGCAAGTTTACTGTGCCCAGTTGTATAAAAATATCAACTGAAATGGATATAGCCGTTATTCAGTGAAACGGAGGCTTATGGTGACAGTCACATGAGAATCTCAGACAGGTACAGTCAGTGACAGTATTATTTTTTTCTCTCACTTACAGTCGTCCGCACAGACAGTCTGAAAGGTCGCAGGGGTCGTCTGCCCTCTAAATCCAAGACAGTGTTAGAGTCAGTGTCCACCACCCCACCCGTCAACATCATCGCCTCTCTTGTCAGGGCTCACATAGACTCCAACCCCGCCATCGGAAAGCTGGACTACTCCAAGGTAGGACCTCCAGACATGTGACTCATGGAACATCATATTATTAGTTGTCTGAATCTCTCTCAGAATTTAGCCAGTTGCTGCTGTTAAAGTTAAGCTTCTCGCTATAATATAGTTATGTAATTAAGCTTCGTTGATGGCAGTGATCTCGATCCCATTTCACACTACATGTTGTGAAGAGAAGGACATCAGAGGCAGTGAGTCATCCCTTTCTTTCTTCTATCCACTCCTCAGTACCAGGAGACGGTGGCCAGCCTATCAGAGAAAGAGGATGCCAATGACATCCAGCAGTTCTACGACCTGCTGACAGGCACCATGGATGTGATTCGGAAATGGGCCGAGACCATCCCAGAATTCACCGCCTTCTGCCCGGAAGACCAGGAGCTGCTCCTGGAATCTGCTTTCGTGGAACTCTTTATCCTCCGGCTAGCATACAGGTATAATTACCACTGTAACCATTGTCTGCATCCCAAATGGCACCTTATTCCCTATGGGCCCTGGTCAAAAGTATTGCAGTAAATAGGGAATAGTGCCATTTGGGATGCATACATTTACTCTGTAAAAAACACAAATGTGTGCCCAATGTTTCTACAATATATGTTAAGACTGTTCTGTGTCTAGGTCGAGTCCTGAGAAAGACAAGCTGATCTTCTGCAACGGTGTGGTACTTCACCGTATGCAGTGTGTGCGAGGCTTTGGCGACTGGATCGACTCCATCATGGACTTCTCCCAGAGCCTCCACCGCATGAACCTGGACGTGTCCTCATTCGCCTGCCTTGCAGCACTGGTCATCATCACAGGTGAGACACACAAACACACACACACACACTTTTAGTGAGCCACTTACAGTGCCTTGCGAAAGTATTCGGCCCCCTTGAACTTTGCGACCTTTTGCCACATTTCAGGCTTCAAACATAAAGATATAAAACTGTATTTTTTTGTGAAGAATCAACAACAAGTGGGACACAATCATGAAGTGGAATGACATTTATTGGATATTTCAAACTTTTTTAACAAATCAAAAACTGAAAAATTGGGCGTGCAAAATTATTCAGCCCCCTTAAGTTAATACTTTGTAGTGCCACCTTTTGCTGCGATTACAGCTGTAAGTCGCTTGGGGTATGTCTCTATCAGTTTTGCACATCGAGAGACTGAAATTTATTCCCATTCCGCTCAATGAGGTTGGATGGAGAGCATTTGTGAACAGCAGTTTTCAGTTCTTTCCACAGATTCTCGATTGAATTCAGGTCTGGACTTTGACTTGGCCATTCTAACACCTGGATATGTTTATTGTTGAACCATTCCATTGTAGATTTTGCTTTATGTTTTGGATCATTGTCTTGTTGGAAGACAAATCTCCATCCCAGTCTCAGGTCTTTTGCAGACTCCATCAGGTTTTCTTCCAGAATGGTCCTGTATTTGGCTCCATCCATCTTCCCATCAATTTTAACCATCTTCCCTGGCCCTGTTGAAGAAAAGCAGGCCCAAACCATGATGCCACCACCATGTTTGACAGTGGGGATGGTGTGTTCAGGGTGATGGGCTGTGTTGCTTTTACGCCAAACATAATATTTTGCATTGTTGCCAAAAAGTTCAATTTTGGTTTCATCTGACCAGAGCACCTTCTTCCACATGTTTGGTGTGTCTCCCAGGTGGCTTGTGGCAAACTTTAAACAACACTTTTTATGGATATCTTTAAGAAATGGCTTTCTTCTTGCCACTTCCATAAAGGCCAGATTTGTGCAATATACGACTGATTGTTGTCCTATGGACAGAGTCTCCCACCTCAGCTGTAGATCTCTGCAGTTCATCCAGAGTGATCATGGGCCTCTTGGCTGCATCTCTGATCAGTCTTCTCCTTGTATGAGCTGAAAGTTTAGAGGGACAGCCAGGTCTTGGTAGATTTGCAGTGGTCTGATACTCCTTCCATTTCAATATTATCGCTTGCACAGTGCTCCTTGGGATGTTTAAAGCTTGGGAAATCTTTTTGTATCCAAATCCGGCTTTAAACTTCTTCACAACAGTATCTCGGACCTGCCTGGTGTGTTCCTTGTTCTTCATGATGCTCTCTGCGCTTTTAACAGACCTCTGAGACTATCACAGTGCAGGTGCATTTATACGGAGACTTGATTACACACAGGTGGATTGTATTTATCATCATTAGTCATTTAGGTCAACATTGGATCATTCAGAGATCCTCACTGAACTTCTGGAGAGAGTTTGCTGCACTGAAAGTAAAGGGGCTGAATAATTTTGCACGCCCAATTTTTCCGTTTTTGATTTGTTAAAAAAGTTTGAAATATCCAATAAATGTCGTTCCACTTCATGATTGTGTCCCACTTGTTGTTGATTCTTCACAAAAAAATACAGTTTTATATCTTTATGTTTGAAGCCTGAAATGTGGCAAAAGGTCGCAAAGTTCAAGGGGGCCGAATACTTTCGCAAGGCACTGTATTTGCTCCACTAGGAGCTGAAAGGAATAACTCTAAGTGTACAGTGCCTTCAGAAATTATTCACACCCCTTGACATTAAATATATTACATTTAGATTGTGTGTCACTGGCCTACACACACATAACCCATACGGTCAAAGTGTAATTATGTTTTTAGAAGTTTTTACAAGTTAATGAAAAATTAAAGGCTGAAATGTCTTAAAATCTCTTTGGGCTAGGGGGCCGTATTTTCACGTCCGGATGAAAAGAATGCCCAAAGTAAACTGCCTGTTACTCAGGCCCAGAAGCTAGGTTATGCAATACATGGTAGTATTGGATAGAAAACACTCTAAAGTTTCTAAAACTGTTAAAATAATGTCTGTGAGTATAACAGAACTGATTTGGCAGGCAGAACCCCGAGCACAATCCATCCAGGGAAACATTTTTTGGAGGTCATTGTGTTTTCCAATGATTTCTATGGGAAACCTGATTTATTCGGGCCCAGATTGTAGTTCCTATGGCTTCCACTAGATGTCAACAGTCTTTAGAAATTGTTCAATGTTTTTCTTTTGAAAAATGAAGAAGTCGTCTTATTCTTTCTATGCATCACTCAGGTGGACTCTAGTCTTTCCTCTTTGTTTTTCTCCGGTATTGGAAACAGTTTATTCCGTCTTAAATTTGATCGATTATTTACATTTTAGTGTACCTGAGGTTGGATTAGATGTTTGGACCAAGTTTACAGGGAACTTATTAGATACTTTGTAGTCATGTTGGGTGAGTTGGAACCGGTGTATTTCTGAATCAAACGCGCCAAATAAATTGACATTTTGGGGATATAAAGAAGGAATTTATCGAACAAAACGACCATTCATTGTGTCACTGAGACATTTGGGATTGCAAAAAAATGATCTTCAAAGGTAAAGCATTTATTATATCGCTATTTCTTACTTTCGTGACGCACCTGCCTGGTTGAATTATTATTTTTTTGTATGCGGGGAGCTGTCCTCAGATAATCGCATGGTGTGCTTTTGCCATAAAGCCTTTTTGAAATCTGACACAGCGGCTGGATTAACAAGAAGTTAAGCTTTTTTTTGATGTATTACACTTGTATTTTCGTGAATGTTGAATATTTATATAGTTTGAATTTTGCGCTCTGCAATTTCACCGGATGTTGTCAAATCTATCCTGTTAACGGGACTTGATCCGTAAGAAGTTAATAACTATTCAATAACTATTCAACCCCTTTGTTATGGCAAACCTAAATAGGTTCAGGAGTAAACATTTGCGTAACAAGTCACATAATAAGTTGCATGGATTCCCTCTGTGTGCAATAATAGTGTTTAACATGATGTTTTACTACCTCATCTCTCTACTCCCCACATACAGATAATTGTAAGGTCCCTCAGTCGAGCAGTGAATTTCAAACACAGATTCAACCGCAAAGACCAGGGAGGTTTTCCAATGCCTCCAAAGAAGGGCACCTATGGGGTAAAATGGATAAATGAGCCCAAAAAATTATAATACAGACATTGATTATCCGTTTGTGCTGGGTGAAGTTATTAATTACACTTTGGATGGCGTGTCAATACACCCAGTCACTACAAACATACAGGCGTCCTTCCTAATTCAATTGCCGAAGAGGAAGGAAACTGCTCAGGGATACATATAGTTTTTTTTGTATTTTACCCCCTATTTCTCTGCAACTCCCCAACAGTCTCGGGAGGCGAAGGTCGAGTCATGCGTCCTCTGAAACATGACCCGCCAAACCGTTGTTCTTAACAGCCACCCACTTAACCAGGAAGCCAATCGCACCAATGTGTTGGAGGAAACACCGTTCAACTGACGACCGGAGTTCAGCCTGCAGGCGCCTGGCCCGCCACAAGGAGTCACTAGAGTGTAATGAGCCAATTAAAGCCCCCCCAGCCAAACCTTCCCCTAACCTGGACGACGCTTGGCCAATTGCGTGCCGCCCTATGGGATTCCCGATCATGGCCAGTTGTGATACAGCCCAGGATCGAACCCGGGTCTGTAGTTACGCCTCTAGCACTGCGATGCAGTGCCTTAGACCGCTGCACCACTTGGGAGGCCCACCGCTCAGGAATTTCACCATGAGGCCAATTGTGACTTTAAAACTGTTACAGTTTAATGGCTGTGATAGGAGAAAACTGAGAATGGATCAACAACATTGTAGTAACTCCACAATACTAACCTAACTGACATTGAAAAGAAGGAAGCCTGTACATAAATAAAATATTCCAAAACATGCATCCTGATTGCAACAAGGCACTAAAGTAATACTGCAAAACAAATGTAGCAAAGCAATTCACTTTTTGTCCTGAATACAAAGTGTTATGTTTGGGGCAATTCCAAAACAACACATTGCGGAGTACCACTCTCTATATTTTCAAGCATAGTGGTGGCCGTGTCATGTTATGTGTATGCTTATAATCGTTAAGGACTCTGGAGTATTTCAGGATAAAAAATCTATGGAATAGAGCTAAGCACAGGACCTGGTTCAGTCTGCTTTCCACCAGACACTGGGAGATGAATTCATCTTTCAGCAGGACAATAACCTAAAACACAAGGCCAAATCTACACTGGAGTTGCTTACCAAAAAGACAGTGAATGTTCCTGAGCTGCCGAGTTACAGCTTTGTCTTAAATCTAATTGAAAATCTATGGCAAGACCTAAAAATGGTTGTCTAACAATGATCAGCAACCAACCATGAAGAATTTTGAAAAGAACATGAGCAAATGTTGC
Source organism: Oncorhynchus kisutch (assembly GCF_002021735.2). Taxonomy (NCBI): domain Eukaryota; kingdom Metazoa; phylum Chordata; class Actinopteri; order Salmoniformes; family Salmonidae; genus Oncorhynchus; species Oncorhynchus kisutch. Next base: position 39,642,252 of record NC_034174.2, read on the forward strand.
GCACTCCAGGTGTGGAAGGCTCTTAGAGACTTACCCAGAAAGACTCACAGCTGTAATCGCTGCCAAAGGTGCTTCTACAAAGTATTGACTCAGGGGTGTGAATATATATATATAAATTAGATATTTCTGTATTTCATTTGAAATAAAGATGTTTTTTCTTCGTCATTATGGGGTATTGTTTGTAGATGGGTGAGAAATAAAATCAATTCAATACATTTTGAATACAGGCTGTAACACAACAAAATGTGGACTAAGTCAAGGGGTATTAATATTTTCTGAAGGCACTGTAGTTCTAACACTGAAACAAGCATAACATATGCATGTGATATAGGCTATAGCCAAATCAAAATCAAATGAATCAGAGTTTATTGCTCACATGCACAGCAGTTGTAAATGGTACAGTGAAATGCCCATTCACGTTTCTCATCAAGATGTTTCTCCTTGTGGTTTCTCCTCAGATCGCCATGGCCTTAAAGAGCCCAAACGGGTGGAGGAGTTCCAGAACTGCCTCATCACCTGTCTGAGGGACCATGTGACCAGCAGTGGCTCCGATGCGGGGAGGCCCCAGCCCAACTTCCTGTCCCGACTACTGGGGAAGCTCCCTGAGCTGCGCACCCTCTGCACCCAGGGCCTGCAGCGCATCTTCTACCTGAAGCTGGAGGACCTGGTTCCCCCACCGCCCATCGTAGACAAAATCTTCATGGATACCTTACCTTTCTGAAAGGACAGATAAAAAGATGAAGAGGAGTGATTAAGTGATGATATGAGGGGACACAAATACGATAAACTGAGGAGGTGAATAGGGGGCCGTTGTCCGAGTCCATTACATTTGGGACTTCTGAGTGTTGAATATGGATAGGAGGCACCCCCCCTCCACTGAAGTGGCGTGGACTTGCCCCTTTAATGAGGACTTAATGACAAGTGTCTGATTCTGCCTGTATTTTTCTCACGTTTAGTTTTAAAAACAAAGACCTGTGGGTGGCAGAATTGGATGTCTATTTTCCTATCTGTGGAATTCTCATGGACAACATCCAACAAGAGAGAAGAAGACACGAGTGGACATTTCAAGTTTTTGGTCTCTTTTGTAAGTGTGAGTTTGTGGAGTGGCTTTATCGCTATGCAAAATGTTTACGTTTGTTTCTTTGTAGGTTGCAAAATATTGGGAGACAGTTGGTGTGTATGTACAGCTCTGAGGGAAATAAACTGCATATGTTCACATCTGAACACCCACTTAAACCCAAGTTCTCAAAAATCCTATGGAGTCTTCATATCCCAATAGATTTAATTTAGCAGGTGTTCAAAGTTGACGCGTCACTGGGGTCTCCAGTTCACAAGCCTTTCTTAACGACAACTGTTAGGTCCTACATTTCAAAAGTGAATATTTTAATTAAAAAACTGTTATAATAGCCATTTGTAGTCCTGATACCACACCTCTACAAGGTATTGGACCAAAGGGAAACGTTCCATCTGTCTGCCTGCGGTGATAGCTGGCTATTGTTGTGACATTTACAGCTCATCAACCCTAAAGCCTTAATGTATCTAAAAAGGTGGCATCATTTTTACTCACACCACACGGCAACATTTCATGTGGGTTTTGATGGCAGGAGAATCATATTACTGAAACAAAACAATTATTTTCCTTAACTCTAATGTTATTTTTTATTTTATTTTACCTTTATTTAACTAGGCAAGTCAGTTAAGAACAAATTCTTATTTTCAATGACGGCCTAGGAACAGTGGGTTAACTGCCTGTTCAGGGGCAGAACGACAGATTTGTACCTAGCCATAGCCATGAGTCCTTAAAAAGAGAAACATGCCAGCAGATTTAATGTTTGAAAAGTGCCTTTAAAAAAAAGTTTCAAATCATTAAATACTGACGAACTCCTGTGTATTTAGGTTTTCATTCCAACCATCTCACTGCTATAAAGTCTGTAAATCTAAAACATTCAAACAGACTTGGTGAAGTACGATTGGCTGAAATGAAAATGTGCATACCAAGAGATACTTGAAAACAGAGGTTAGGAATCCCATGATTTGGAATAGCCTAATAGTCCAGGGATAAAAATCATAAATACATTTATTTTTATGAATGAACGATTATAGCACAGTATAGTTTCACAGTATAGCTGTAACATGGATCCACTCAAACATGTGACTCTATAGCTTTCTATCCTTAACTGTGTGTGTATATAAACCTCTGCTACTGCAAATGTTGCCTTACACACGCTCCTTCAGGAGGAGTGTGTGCAGTTTTATTATATGTTGTTTTTATTTTCTTCTTGAAATGAACTTCAAGTGATTTCTTAAGTCATTACATGGTGAAATGTGACAAACCCACGAGCAGCTAAGAGCACTTCAGCGTTCTAACACAGTATACAGATGTATAAAAATGTTTCCTGCTTCTTTTTCTGTGTGTATGCTTATAACATAAATACTTTATATTTGTGAGTTTTCGTAATGTGGTGTATATATATATATACACACACACACACAGAGGAAGAAAAAGTTTAATATTACATTTAATATTAAAATACAATTTCAAAATACAACCTTTGTTGCCATTTTTCTTAAATGTCATATTATTTCACAGACATACTTTTATGATGATGTGTGTAGTAAAAATTAACACCAGATTATGAGTTATCTGGTATCTCCAAAGAAATACGTGGTTTCACTGCTTAAGATAATGATAAAACCACAGGCAGCCCGGTGGTACCTTAACTGGTGAGGACGGGCTCAGCAATAAATGGAATGGTAACGAACACATCAAACACATTTCAACCATTATTATGAGCCGTCCTCACCTCAGCAGCCTCCTGTGGATAAAACTCTTTCCTCTAGTTTAGAGGCTGTCTGCAGCCGAAGTTGTACACCATTGGTTTGATTTTCATGACATCATAACCGGGAGCCGTTACTTCCTTTCAGTAAAACCACTTGCTTAGTTTCTAGATAAGATTGATAGAAAGGGAACTGTCATGCTCTGTGCCACACAGGGGCACATGACGTCATTACTGTGTGGGTGTCTGTATCTTTTCCATAGTGTTGTCTAGGCATATTATATGATATACTCAAAGTAGCTGATACTAACACCTTACAATATGAATTTTGGTTGTTCCCCTTTGAGTTTCTTTGTTATTGGGCTGTATAAACCACACAATGTATTACTGTATATAGTATGGCAGAGCTATTCTGTAGTATCCCATATGGGAAAATAATATAATTAAATAGATTGGGAAAATCTCTATCAAATATATATGTATGCATAAAATACACACACTCCTCACAACCATCCCTAATGATAATGTTGAGTCTCTATTGACCTCTGGTACCTTAACATTTGGTTCTGGAAATTGTGTTTTACATGCAAAAGATGGATCATTGAGTTGTAGTTAAAAATGTATTCTACAGTTATTGAGGTATGGCCTACCTGCCACTTATGAAACAGTACAAATAAATTAGGTGTTTAAAAGACACTTGAATCTATAATATATATTTGTATATATTTTTCCGGGCTGTCAGTCAAAATTTGAAATGTTCCCGAGCCCTGCCTTCAACTGACAGAGCAGCCATTGCAATTTAGAATTTTCTTCAGAAGGAGACGAGCAGCTGTCATCCCCAAAAATATCTCTTGGATAATGCCATTTTATTTGATTATACATTCTTAACATTTAATTAAAATGCTTTTAACCTGGTGGGTGACAGAGGAAGAAGTGATTTATTCAACTGCAAGCAAGAGTTTTTGTCGAGCTAGCTAGCTTCTTCTTTAGCTTGCCACAGAAGTGCAGTGTGACTGACCAAGGTAAGAATTGTTTTGAAAATGAAAGTTGAGTAGAGTTAATGTCATGTTTGTATTAGATATAATTTAATTGCCAAAGCTATTGTTTAATTTTCTAGGCTAACCAAGCGTTGCTTGCTAGCTAGCTAATTTAGCTAGTTTTAGTGAGGGTTGGGTGTCTCAGGACTGGCTACCTAACGTTAGATAGATTATTTCTAGCAAAAAAATAATTCTATTTTTTCTCTCCTGCAGTGTATCCTTCTGGTCTGGATCCTCAGCTGCCAATGGACAGACCCCAGCCAATTTAAGTAATCTTTTGTATAATTTTGCTTTGATGTTCATGAACATTAACCCCTCATTTATTCTTCATCTTCTGTGGAATATTTTCACTGACTCTGTCTCTGCTTTATCCAAGGGGTCACTGTCAACTTGTGTGTCTGAAAATGGACACGAGGTGAAGGAATCAGTTGTAACACAATACATTATTTTCACATACAGATGTTAAGTGCACAGAGGTAATTTGTACATTATATTTGAGTTTCAGATACGACTTTACAAGTGACTCCCATGCCACAATTCACCAAGGGTTATTTGAGCAAGAAATAAAGATTATTGAAAGCACTCTTTTAGTTGTCAGTCACTAGTCATTCTTTCATAACTTTTTAAAGTATACCACAGCATGCCATTGTGATTTAGTGCTGAAATGTGTAGTTTTATGCATTGGATTTTAATGTAGCCAGGCTACAGTATGTAAGGTAAAAATATACATTTTCCATTCATTAAAATACATGGCAACATATATTTATGAAATATATTTTGCACTATATTTTACTAGCTATCACAGCATGCTGTCAAAATGTATTCCCACAGCATATTTTTAAATATATAAACATATATGTCGAAATATATGAAAACAGGCAATTTAGTTATATGTCCATATATTTTTGTACATATAGTTCAATATATGAACAATGGAGATTACTCACTCCATCCACTACCACTGTGTATCAACCCCCTGGCTGGATAAGAGGCTACAAAGCAGATAAATCAAGATCAGACATACAGTAGGGCAAGATGTGATCATGTGAGCACCGAGCTGTCTGCTTGAACTGCTGACGCACAGCTCGGACACCCATGCATACCTCACAAGACATGCCACAAGATGTCTCTTCACAGACCCCAAATCCAGACTATGGGAGGCGCACAGTACTACATAGAGCTATGACTACATGGAACTCTATTTCACATCAAGTAACTGATGCAAGCAGTAAAATATGATTTTAAAAAATAAACATAAAAATGCACCGTATGGAACAGAGGGGACTGTGAAGCCACACAAACATAGGCACAGACACATGCATATACACACACACGATAACATGCGCACTATACACACACACCTACACATGGATTTTGTACTGTAGATATGTGGTAGTGGTGGAGTAGTGTTGTGAAATCTGAATATATTGTTATGTTTTTAAAATTGTATGAACTGCCTTAATTTTGCTGGACTCCAGGAAGAGTAGCTGCTTTGTAGCAGCTAATGGAGATCCATAATAAATACAAATCAAAGCAAGCAATATGTTGCTGTTATCAAGACTTGCTATTACCACTGTGGTGCTTTTTGAAATTGGGCTGTCAAGGGGAGAGGTGCGCAAAATGTGTTAACATTGGCACAGCACCCATGATCAGCAGTCTGTCCTTTGCCAATCACAGCCCAGGGAAATTGGAAACTGTGTTCAGCCAATACTCCCCTGGACATCCGATCTCAGACCACACTCCAGTCATCTGGATTTTAATGTTGGCAGCCAGAGTGGAAAATGGGGGCATGAGGAGAAAAGAGGGGGAGGCTATATAAAAGCTCACATAGAGACATGTATTACAATTAAAAAGTCCAGTCATGCTGCCCACAATCTGATGGGTACAGTGAGTGGATGGACATATGGGTGTAGTCCCCATTCAGGGTTGACAGAGGCTAGACATCTTCAGAGACCAGTAGACATAACCTAGGGACTATTCTGTACACCATCTCTACTTTCATTAGGAATACAGTGTATGTCAATATACAGTCGTATAAACATGTAGTATACACTTGGCATCTGGTCATTTTGGTAGACGCTCCTATCCAGTGTGAGATTTGCAGGAGTGCACATGGTGGTATCTAGCGGTAAAGGGAATGTTGACCTTTGGACAGATACTGTAAATGTTATCCAGAGTGACTTACAGTGCATTCGGAAAGTACTCCGACCCCTTGACTTTTCCCACATTTTCTTACGTTAAAGCCTTATTCTAAATTGGATTAAATTCCTTTCTTCCTCATCAATCTATACAAAATACCCCACAAAATGTTCATTATTGTGTGTAGATTGATGAGGAAACAAAACAATTCAATCCATTTTAGAATAAGGCTGTAACATAACAAAATGTGGAAAAAGTCACGGGGTCTGAATACTTTCCGAATGCACTGTATGTGGAAATCAAATCCAGACCCCTCTGGTGATGTAAGAACCAAACTACAACCAACAGAGCCAGTGGAACAACATGTTCGAGCCAGTGGAACCACTCAAAGGTAAAGGAGTCCAAACGTCTTTGTTACTTATCATTTGAATGGGGATCGATGTACTGGATTTGTCCATTGTTTTTGATAGACAAGCCTAAACTATAGATCAAGTCTTATTTACTATGCTATTTGTTCTGTAAACCAATTTCAAAATGAGTTGAAGATGGGTTAAAGCTGTAAAATAAGGTCATCCTGGAACGATGGTGATTTAAAATCAACCCCTAAGGTTTGACCTGACAGTAACTAATCCATTTTATTCCACCCAGACAACCCATACTGTATCATACTAACATTTCACTCACATATCATCTACTAATGGGTAAAATATGTTCACCCTAATGACATAAACTGGCCACCAGTTTTCTGGCCTTTAGAAGTGAAATGTTAACACGCACATAATCATATGGTGTCGTTTAGTTTAGCTGGGGTTTAGAGTGAACTGAAAACCAGACACTTTGCTGGTTTAGCACGACGCTTTGCCTTAAGGTAAACGACATAGCGACACTGCAACAGCCGCAGAAACTACTTCTGAACATTTATTGTGGATGTTTCGGTCAGAGACGTACGTTCTGGCCTGGCCATGACTGCCGGGGGGAAAGTGTCATTTTCAGGGTGGAATTCCGAGTTGGATAACAGTTCAAAAATATTTTTCCCAGTCCGAGCACAGATTTCTCCCGAGTTCCCAGTTGTCTTGAATGCACTGAAAGTCTGAGATTTCTGAGTTCCGAGTAGGGCTGTTATGGTGACCATATTACCGCCACACCGTCATGACGGCAGTCACATTCTACGTGACTGTCATGTCTACTCCCCCCCCCCCCCCCCGTTCTGGCTCTCAACGCTGCCGGTCTACAAACCACCGGTCCTGGCAACCCATCATTACGCACACGTGCGCCTCATCAGGCACACCTGGACTTCATCACCTTCCTGATTACTTCCCCTTTATCTAGCAAGCCGTTGTATCACCCATCAGGCAGTATTGTTTCTGTGATCATGTTCAGACGCTACTCTATGTTTGTTCAGATTAAATTCACCGACTGCACCTGCTTCCTGACTCCCTGCGTCTTCGTTCCGCGTTCTTCAACGTCTAGAACTTCCTCAAAGGCATCACCTCCAACAAGTGGAGGATTCACTACCACTAGACAACTCAGTGAGCCAACACTTCAGACTATTCAGCAGTCAGCCTCTGTCAGCGATGCATGTTTGTCACTCCCGGACAAATATGACGGGACTCCATCCAAATGCCGTGTCTTCCTCCTCCAGTGCTTCCTTTATTTCACTCATCAGATGGTAGCCCCCACCACAAGAGGTCCTAGGTTGCCACTGTTATTTCCTTGTTGACCGGGTGGGCGTTGGAGTGGGCTACGGCCATTTGGGAGAGAGGAGAGGAGGACTCTGTTCAGAGGAGTCTAAAATCATCCACCGGAGGGCAGTGAAGGGGTTGAGCGCCTAGTCCAACTACAGCAGCAAGGCCAGACCACTGCGGAGTATGCCCTCACCTTCTGTACAGTGGCAGCATCCAGTGGATGGAATGAGCCAGCACTCCGCACCTTATTCAGTAGAGGATTGCGCAAAAAGGTCCAGAGTTTGCATGCCGAGAGGACACCCTCTCCTTGGACACACTCATCGCGATGGCCACCCGCATGGATAACATTCTGCAGGAACGTCGTACCACCAAGTACCGCTACCCTCTCCCGTTGGTGCCGGCCGCCATCGAAACAACTCCGCGGGGCCCGTTTTTATACTAAACAAAACCTGCCGAGTGCCTACAATCTTATTTGCATCCGGGAGGTACAAGTACTTGGTGATGCCTTATGGATTAGCCAATGCTCCATTGGTGTTCCAGGCATTCGTGAACGAGGTGTTCCGGGAAATGCTTGGGCATCAGGTGGTTGTGTATATCGACGACATCCAGTTCTACTCGGCCACCTTGGAGGATCACAACGCCCACATCCAGGTAGTCCTGGAACTCTACCTGGAGAACCACCTGTATGTCAAGGCGGAGAAGTGCCAGATCTATCAGGCTGATGTCTCCTTCCTGGGATACCGGATCAGCCCGCAGGGAGTGGTTATGGATGAAAGGAAGGTTGAAGCAGTCAGGTCATGGCCAGTCCCAACCACCATAAAGAGACTACAATGTTTTTTGGGGTATACCAAGTTCTACCGCCGCTTCATTAAGAACTTCAGCTCCATCGCCTCGACTCGCCTCAAGGGTGGCCCCCATAAGTTGGTGTGGAGTCCTACAGCCGATGAGGCTTTCTACCTACTGAAGGGTCGTTTCACCTCCGCCCGTTCCTGAAACACCCAGATCCTACCCTGCCCTTAGTAGCGGAGGTGGATGCCTCAGAAGTGAAGGCTGTCCTGTCACAATGACAAGGAAACCCACAAATGTTATCCATGTGCAAATTACTTTAAAAAACTGTCTCCAGCAGAATGGCGATCGGGAGCTCCTGGCGGTAAAGTTAGCACTAGAGGAGTGGAAACACTGGCTGGATGGCGCCAATGACCCATTTCTCATCCTCAACGACCATCGGAACCTGGAGTACATACGGACAGCGAGGCGGTTGAACCCACGCCAAGCAAGGTGGGTCCTTTTCTTCACTAGATTGAACTTCACTCGGTCATACCGCCCAGGTTCAAAGAACATTAAGGCTGATGCCCTGTCCCATCTAAGCATTTTGGGAGTGGTTCCTATCCTATGTGCCCCCATCATTCAGCCCTCCCGAATCGTTGCCCCCCTGCTTTGGGACGTATGTGGACATCCGGCAGGCTCTGGAGAAAGAACCTGTATCTGCCACCTGCCCTCCGGAGTGTACCTAAGTTTCCACGGAGGTAAGGGAACAGCTGTTGACCTGGGCACACCTCCCTTGTCGCTGGACGCCCAGGTATCACCCGCACCATTCAATCCAGCTCCGCTAAGTACTGGTGGCCAACCTTGGCGCAGGACGTCGCTCGCTATGTCAACTCCTGCACCGCATGTGCCCAAACCAAATCTCCCCGGCACGCTCCAGCAGGGAAACTCCTTCCCGTGCCTCAGCGGCCTTGGTCTCATCTGTCCATTGATTTCATCACTGACCTCCCCTCTTCTGATGGTTACACTACTATTATGGTTGTTGTGGACAGATTCTCTAAATCCTGCCCATTCATCCCTCTGTCTGGTCTGCCTACCGCTCTCCAAGTAGCTGAGGCACTGTTCCAGCAGGTCTTCCAGCACTATGGCCTTCTGGAAGACATAGTCTCCGACCATGGCCCCCAATTCAAATCACGGGTATGGAGAGCCTTCATGGAGAAGCTGGGGGGGTTCACGGTCAGCCTCATTTCCTTCTACCGGCCTCAGTCCAACGGGTAGGTGGAGAGGATGAACCAGGAGCTGGGAAGGTTCCTTAGGAGTCACTGCCAGGACTGGCAGGGGGAGTGGTTCCGGTTCCATTCCTGTGCGGGGTACGCCCAGAATTCATTTCACCACTCCTCCACCGGGCTGTCTTCCTTCCAGTGCGTCCTGGGGTACCAGCCGACCCTGGCTCAATGAACCGCGAACGAGACTGACGCTCCTCTGGTGGACAAGTGTTTCTGGCACGCATAGGAGGCGCTGTCTGCCGCCAGAAGGAGCAGACGGACCCCCACCGCAGTTAGGTTCCAATTTGGTGATCGTGTCTGGCTCTCCACCAGGAACCTCCCGCTCCGCCTTCCCTGCCAGAAGCTGGGCCATTCAAAGTCCTCTGGGTCAATGTAATATACCGATTACAGCTCCCCAATAACTACTGGATTTCCCCGTTGTCGTGGAAATTTCCTGTATTTACCAAATCATGAGAGCAAACCACACACAAGTCAGAGTTATCATAAAGTCCATCTTTAATTATATGAGCTCCATCACAACCCTGTCACTCTCAGATCAATTCAGTGTCTATAAATGAATTCTCTGAGAGTCCCTTACACATTGCAACTGAGATCCTTTATAGCAAAGACACACATAGCCAGAAAGCATTGGCTATCATTTATCGTTCAGCTTTGTCTCCTAAACAATGTTCTTTTCTCAAAATATATAAAATCCACCCCTCCTTGACAAGATCACAGAGACACATTGACTGGCACACAGACATTGTGGAGCCAAGAGATACACGCTTGACCTCTCCCCTCTCTGCGGCCCAAGTAACTTAGTCCTGACAGAAAACAGATGACTGCAACCCAGCCACAGTATTATACAAAAATAAACATTCTGATGAGAAGTAACTTACAAACATATGATGAATATAAAACATCTTACCTATGTTACGAACTAATTCTGATTATTCCCCAACACAGTCTTTTCACATTTCCCTCAGGCCAGTGGTTTCTGGTCCCCTGGCAGATGCCGTCCCCCACAACACCCCTCCACCTCCGCTGGACATTGAGGGGACCAACCGCCTATGTCCCTCCTGGTCGGCTCCAGTACCTGGTGTACTGGGAGGGGTACGGTCCAGAGGAGCCATGTTGGGTTCCTGTGGACGAAATTGTAGATCCCAACATCATCCGAGATTTCCACCGTCGCCCACCGGCCCCCTCCTCGCCCTCAGGCCGTCCTCCTGGCCAGTGTCGTCCTGAAACTGGAGCCGCTAGTTGGGGGTGGACACTGTCACGTCTACTCCCAGTCTACTAACCACCGGTCCTAGCAACCCATCTTTACGCACACCTGGCAACCATCATTTGCACACCTGCGCCTCATCATCAGGCACACCTGGACTTCATCACTTCCCTGATTACCTCCTTTTTGTCTAGCAATCCGTGGTATCACCATCATGCAGTATTGTTTCGGTGTTCATGATCAGATGCTACTCTTGTTCTTGTATTTGCTCTCTGTTTGTTCATATTAATTTCACCGACTGGACCTACTTCCTGACTCCCTGCATCTTCGTTACAGTGACCATTTAGTCACTGTAATTAGGCTTCTCCAAGATCTGATGCTGATGATGGTCATTAGTAGCATACCAAACTTGCTAACTGCCTGGTACTCAGGACTCTATTGTTTATTTATTTATTAATTTCACCTTTATTTAACCAGGTAAGCTAGTTGAGAACAAGTTCTCATTTACAACTGCGACCTGGCCAAGATAAAGCAAAGCAGTTCGACATATACAATAACACAGAGTTACGCATGGAATAAACAAACATACAGTCAATAATACAGTAGAAAAAGTCTATATACAGTGTGTGCAAATGAGGTAGGATAAGGGAGGTAAGGCAATAAATAGGCCATGGTGGCGAAGTAATTACAATATACCAATTAAACACTGGAATGGTAGATGTGCAAGTAGAGATACTGGGATGCAAAGGAGCAAGATAAATAAACCTACAAACCTGACTCAATTACACCAGCTATGTCAGAAGGAATGGACCAAAATTCACCCAACTTATTGTGGGAAGATTGTGGTAGGCTACCCAAAACATTTGATCCAAGTTAAACAATTTAAAGGCAATGCTACCAAATACTAATTGAGTGTATGTTAACTTCTGACCCACTGGAAATGTGATTAAATAAATAATTCTCTCCACTATTATTCTGACATTTCACATTCTTAAAATAAAGTGGTGATCCTAACTGAACTAAGACAGGGAATTTTTACTGGCAATTAAAGGAATTGTGAAAAAACTGAGTTTAAATGTATTTGGCTAAGGTGTATGTAAACTTGACTTCAACTGTATCTACACTGAATGAAAATATGAACGTAATACGTAAAGTGTTGGCCCCATGTTTCATAAGCTGAAATAAAAGATCCCAGAAATGTTCCATGTGTACAAAAAGCTTATTTCTATCAGGTTTTGTGAACAAATTTGTTTACATGCCTGTTAGTGAACATTTCTCCTTCGCCAAGATAATATGCCACATCGGGCAGGTGGATAGATTAAGAAACTGATTAAACAGCATGATCATTACACAGGTGCACCTTGTGCTGGGGACAATAAAGAGCCTCTTTAAAATGTGAAGTTTTGTCACACAATACAATGCCACAGATATCTCAAGCTTTGAGGGAGTGTGCTAATGGCATGCTGACTGCAGGAATGTCCACCAGAGCTGTTGCCAGAGAATATAATGTTATTTCTCTATTATAAGCTGCCTCCAACATCATTTTATAGAATTTGACAGTGCGGCCAAACGGCCTCACAACCGCAGACCACGTGCATGTTACTGTGTGGGCGAGCGGATTGCTGATGTCAATGTCGGTTTAAATTCCTCCTCCGCCATCACCTCATGTTTCAGCATGATAATGCATGGCCCCATGTTACAAGGATTTGTACACAATTCCTGGAAGCTGAAAATGCACTAGTTCTTCCAAGACCTGTATACTCACCAGACATGTCAGCCATTGAGCTGTTTGGGATGCTCTGGATCGACATGTATGACAGTGTGTTCCAGTTCCTGCCAATATCCAGCAACTTTGCACAGTCACTGAAGAGGACTGGGACAACATTCCACAGGCCACAATCAACAGCCTGATCAACTCTCTCCGAAGGAGATGTTTTGCGGCAAATGGTGGTCATACCAGATACCGAATGGTTTTCTGATCCATGCCCCTACTTTTTTTTAAGGTATCTGTGACCAACAGATGTATATCTGTATTCCCAGTCATGTGAAATCCATAGATTAGAACCTAAAAAATGTATTTCTTTTGATGGATTTCCTTATATGAACTGTAACTCAGTAACATATTTGAAATTGTTGCACGTTGCATTTATATTTTTGTTCAGCATAGTTTGACCATCAATGTTAAGCAAGCTAGTTCCCACTGGGCAGACCACGTCATTTCAATATGGAAATGTGGGTAATATTTGGTTGAAATGTTGATCAATGAGATTTAAACCTTTATTCACCGAGTCAAAAAGCCAGCCAGAAGTTTGTTGAATTCCTAATGTGTTATCACTATGCTTTCAACCATTTAAAAGTGCAACGAAATTCCAATGGAAAAACAATGTCTGACTTTTAGTTGTCATCTAAATGTGCTATCTGAGCTTTCAACCATTTAAAAGCACGACAAAGTCAAAATGGGAATACAACGTCATATATTTTGTATACAACAATGTAATGTGCTATCACTTATTAACAACAAAAAACTAAAATATTACATTTACATAAGCATTCAGATCCTTTACTCAGTACTTTGTTGAAGCACCTTTGGCAGCAATTACAGCCTTGAGTCTTCTCGAGGATGATGCTACAAGCTTGGCGCAACTGTATTTGGGGGGTTTCTCCCATTCTTCTCTGCAGATCATCTCAAGCTCTGTCGGGTTTTTATTTTCAAGTCTCTTGATCAAGCCTTGGGTTCAAGCCTGGGCTCTGGCTGGGCCACTCAAGGACATTCAGAGACTTGTCCCGAAGCCACTCCTGCATTGTCTTGGCGGTGTGCTTAAAGTCGTTGACCTGTTGGAAGGTGAACCTTCACCCCAGTCTGAGGTCCTGAGCGCTCTGGAGCAGGTTTTCATCAATGATCTCTCTACTTTGCTCTGTTCATCTTCCCCTCGATCCTGACTAGTCTCCCAGTCCCTGTAGCTGAAAAACATCCCAACATGCATGATGCTGCCACCACCATGCTTCACTGTAGGGATGGTGCCGGGTTTCCTCCAGACGTGACGCTTGGCATTCAGGTGAATGAGTCCAATCTTGGTTTCATCAGACCAGAGAATCTTGTTTCTCATGGTCAGAGTCCTTTAAATTCCTTTTGGCAAAATCCAAACGGGCTGTCATGTGCCTTTTCCTGAGGAGTGGCTTCTGTCTGGCCACTCTACCATAAAGGCCTGATTGGTGGAGTGCTGCAGAGTTGGATGTCCTTCTGGAAGGTTATCCCATCTCCACAGAGGAACTCTTGAGCTCTGTCAGTGTGACCATCAGGTCACCTCCCTAACCAAGGCCCTTCTCCCCCGATTTCTCAGTCTGGTCGGGCGGACAGTTCTAGGAAGAGTCTTGGTGGTTCAAAACTTCTTCCATTTAAGAATGATGGAGGCCACTGTGTTCTTGGGGACCTTCAATGCTGCAGAATTTTTTTTGGTACCCTTCCCCAGATCTGTGCCTTGACACAATCCTGTCTCGGAGCTCTACGGACAATTCCTTCGACCTCATGGCTTGGATTTTGCTCTGACATGCACGGTCAACTGTGGGACCTTATATAGACAGGTGTGTGCCTTTCCAAATCATGTCCAATCAATTGAATTTACCACAGGTGGATTCCAATCAAGTTGTAGAAACATCATCTCAAGGATGATTAATGGAAACAGGATCAACCAGTGCTCAATGTTGAGTCTCATAGCAAAGGATCTGAATACTTATGTCAATAAGGTATTTCTGTTTTTAATACATTTGCAGAAATGTCTAAAAACCTATTTTTAAATTGTCATTATGGGGTATTGTGTGTAGATTGATGAGGGAAAAAAATATTTAATCAATTTTAGAATAAGGCTGTAACGTAACAAATTTGGAAAAAGGGGTCTGAACACTTTCCAAATGCATAAGAAGAAATATATAGTTACAGTAGGCTAACCTCAACATTTGGCCATGGATGTGTTACTCATCTTAAGGTTGAATAAATACGGTTTCATCAGTTTATAGGATAGCCTTAACTTTAGGGTATTTACTGTATTAGATAAAAATATTATTGAATTGTTTGTTTTGTTTTACCTTAATGTAACTAGGCAAGTGAGAGAAGAACAAATTCTTATTTACAATGACGCCCTACACTGATTGATAATTGATCATGCAGGTAGTCAATCTGAGCCACTGGTTTAATCCCATTCCTTAACTTTTATTTAATTGGCGACGTGAATCTAACATATTTGTTAACTTGTCGATAGGCTATGTACTGTATTGCAAGTGTGATATTGAATATTGTTTGGTT
The DNA here is from genome assembly GCF_002021735.2 of Oncorhynchus kisutch. Classification (NCBI taxonomy): domain Eukaryota; kingdom Metazoa; phylum Chordata; class Actinopteri; order Salmoniformes; family Salmonidae; genus Oncorhynchus; species Oncorhynchus kisutch. Next base: position 39,657,445 of record NC_034174.2, read on the forward strand.
GTCAACAAATTCCAGTATGTCTACAAATTAATATTTTATATGTTGGATTCACCATATCAATTATTAATTTGTAGACAAACAGGAATTAAAGCCAGACTAAGTTAGTGGCACAGATGGAACTATCCAAGCAGAAGATACATCTCCTTCAAATGTTGTTATTTGGTTGCGTTGACAACCAAACACAATTCAATATCCAGTTTGTCTACAAATTAATAATTGATATATGGAGACGTGAATCCAACGTATTAATGATTAACTTGAAGATTACATTTTAAATAAACAAAAGCTTGAAACCCTAGGCTTATGTATCGTTTATTTTTAGTTGAACCCTGGGTTGAATTGAAACAATAGCTGTTTATGACTTTTCAAATGCTATTTAGGCCTAAATATTACATTTCATTTGCTCTGTTAAACCTACCCATTGGAATGACTTTAATAGCAGCAGTGAATATATTTAGTTAAGAGATCTATCAATAATGATGCTCACCATAGCACATTGGTAGTAGTAAGTGACAAATATAAAAGCTAAGCAGGGCTTGGTTAAAACCCTGTATGGGAGACCAAATAAATAGCTGAACGTCAACTTTCCAGTAGGAGGTACTGCCCGGCCTATAGTGAAAAAAAATGTGATAGTGAAATATATCGTTGAAAATCTGACGTTTAAAAAAAAAAAAGGTACAAATTCAACATATTTTAAACAAGGTTTGTCAAATGTTCAAAATTGGTTACAATGGTAACAATCTTGTGGTTGAAATTTCACCCTCAAAACAACAGTTTACGTTGATCCAATGTATTTTCCATGTAGATTACGTGTCACAATACATTGACAAATTATGTTGAAACAACGTAGATTCAACCAGTTTGTGCCCAGTGGGATAACTTTATTATAAGCAACGTTAACTAGCTTATTAAGGTTGAAGAATTGTTCTAACGAAAAAGCACATGAATGAAACAAGGTTGTATTTCCGTCATGAGGAAATAGGAAGCTCCGAAGAGCATGTGAATGCCACATTTGTCTACTGCCAGTGGAGGCTCCTCAGAGGAGGACCATCCTCCTCAGTGAATTTTAAGATAAAACTATACTAAATATATTCACGCCCCCAAATAATTGATTAAAACACACTGTTTTGCAATCAAGGTCTACAGTAGCCTCAACAGCACTATGTTGGGTAGCACCATGGTGTAGCAGGAGGACAGCTAATTTCTGTCTTCCTCTGGGTACACTGACTACAATACAAAACTTAGGAGGCGCATAGTTCTCACCCACTTCCATAGACTTACACAGTAACTATGACATCTTCCGGAGGACAGCCTCCACCCTATCAGAGCTCTTGCAGCATGAACTGAAATGTTCTCCACCCAACCAAAGGATCAGATAATGAATCTAGTAATGAGAGCATAAGCTACAGCTAGCTAGTGCATAAAATGTGGTGAGTTGTTGACTCAAAGAGAAAGACAATATTAATTTCTTAAAAATTGAAGGAGAAGCAAGAAAGCTACCTAACTATATTTAGTTGCATTTTTTCACTTCCACTTAGCTAGCAAATGCAGCTAGCTGGTTTAGCCTATTCAAACACCCGTCTCAGAGAGCGATGCTATGTTCACTAGCTGGCTATGGCTATCCAACACTGGAACTCTTCCAAGCTTTTGGTTTTTCCACTGGGGCCCGCCGGTGTAACTGCTAAACTGCTTCCTGACTGTACACTGTATCGCATGATTGTAGAGGGTTCACTGACGCGTTAGTTCTAGTAGCTATGTTGACTATGATATTAGCTAATATGGTGACAATTAATGTTTTTTTCGCCTGGTCACAGACAGCTGATGTGTTGTGCACTGAAGTCCAAAAGCAAAGGGAAAAGGCGAGAGGAGGAGAGAGCGTAGATGCGAGAAGGAATTGTACAACGAGCAAAATGGTCATGCTTTTGTATGTGGCTGCTATAAAAGTAAACTGTTTCCGTGTGACAATGGGTGTATTTATTCCGCCGATTCTGGTGAATTTGTTTTTTTTAAATGGAAGCAAATGTAACAAAACGGGGATAAACATAACTGAACTTGTCCAATAGAGACTCTCGTTTGCAACTGTTTGACTAATGATTACACCCTAGATCAGCTACAGTAGATGCAGGCAAGAGTGTGGAAGGCGGCATTGAATGTGCCACTTGAATGTGTCATTTGATTACTCCAATTTTGCAAATGGAAACCAAAATCTAAATGTGTCTTGGTCAATGTCTAAAGTGGTCAATATAGACTGACATTCAATAATTCTCAACAGATTCTTTAACGACTGAGGAAAAGACCCAGACGGCTACCAACTGTTATATGTCTTGAATCTAAAGGAGCATGCACAGAATAAGGATGCTGTATATGTATGAGGTATTCTATCAAGCCCTATATGAAGCTGAAAGTACAGACTTGAAATGTGCAGCCATGGGTGTCCTGAGAAGAACACTTTTATATTCCAACACTGTTATTTTGTGTAAAAGTTAAACACGCTTACCCATTCACCCTCTGAATGGCACACATAAAGTTGAAGTCGGAAGATTACATACACTTAGGTTGGAGTCATTAAAACTCGTTTTTCAACCTCTCCACACATTTCTTGTTAACAAACTATAGTTTTGACAAGTCGGTTAGGATATCTACTTTGTGCATGACACAAGCCATTTTTCAAACAATTGTTTACAGACAGATTATTTTACTTAATCGTAATTACACTGGGCCAGAAGTTTACATACACAAAGTTGACTGTGCCTTTAAACGTCTTGGAAAATTCCAGAAAATTGTCATGCTTTAGAAGCTTCTGATAGGCTAATTGACATAATTTGAGTCAATTGGAAGTGAACCTGTGGATGTATTTCAAGGCGTACCTTCAAACTCTTTTCATGACATCATTGGAAAATCAAAGGAAACCTCAGAAAAAAAATGGAGACCTACAAGTCTTCTTGTCATCTTTGGGAGCAATTTCCAAATGCCTGAAGGTACCACGTTCATCTGTACAAACAATAGTACGCAGGTGTAAACACCATGGGACCACGTAGCAGTCATACCACTCAGGAAGGAGACTCGTTCTGTCTCCTAGAGATGAACCTATTTTGGTGCGAAAAGTGCAAATCAATCCCAGAACAACAGCAAAGGACCTTGTGAAGATGCTGGAGAAAACGGGTACAAAAGTATCTATATCCACAGTAAAATGAGTCCTTTATCGACATAACCTGAAATGCCGCTCAGCAAGGAAGAAGCCACTGCTCCAAGACCTCCATAAAAAAAGCCAGACTAGAGTTTGCAACTGCACATGGGGACAAAGATCGTACTTTTTGGAGAAATGTCCTTTGGTCTGATGAAACAAAAATAGAACTGTTTGGCCATAATGACTATCGTTATGTTTGGAGGAGAAAGGGAGAGGCTTCCAAGCTGAAGAACACCATCCCAACCGTGAAACACGGGGTGGCAGCATCATGTTGTGGGGGTGCTTTGCTGCAGGAGGGACTCGTGCACTTCACAAAATAGATGGCATCATGAGAAGGGACAATTATGTGGATATATTGAAGCAACATCTCAAGACATCAGTCAGGAAGTTAAAGCTTGGTCGCAAATGGGTCTTCCAAATGGACAATGACCCCAAGCATACTTCCAAACTTGTGGCAAAATGGCTTAAGGACTACAAAGTCAAGGTATTGGAGTGGCCATCGCAAAGCCCTGACCTCAATCTCATAGAAAATGTGTGGGCAGAACTGAAAAAGCGTGTGCGAGCAAGGAGGCCTACAAACCTGACTCAGTTACCAGCTCTGTCAGGAGGAATGGGCCAAAATTCACCCAATTTATTGTGTGAAGCTGGTGTAATGCTATCTGAAACATTTGACCCAAGTTAAACAATTTTAAAGGCAATGCTACCAAATACTAATTGAGTGTATGCTATCTTCTGACCTACTGGGAATGTGATGAAAAATGTAAAGCTGAAATAAATAATTCTCTCTACTAATTATTCTGACATTTCAGATTCTTAAAATAAAGTGGTGATCCTAACTGACCTAAGATAGGGAATTTTTACTCCGAATAAGTGTCTGAGTTAAATGTATTTGGCTAAGGTGTATGTAAACTTCCGACTTCAACTGTACGTGTGTGTGCATATACTCATTTTCCAAATGCTTATTTTCCACCATAATTTGCAAATAAATTCATTAAAAATCCTACAATGTGATCTTCTGGATTTTTTCCCCCTCATTTTATATGTCATAGTTGAAGTGTACCTATGATGAAAATTACAAGCTTCTCTCATCTTTTTAAGTGGGAGAACTTGCACAATTGGTGGCTGACTAAATACTTTTTTGCCCCACTGTACATTGTATTTCATCAGCCAGCCTCATCTAACCACAATGTTACCTAGAGAGAGAGATATATGCATCAACAAATGGTTTTACAAAACCCATTCATATAATCTCTCAATCCCACTGTGTGAACCAATCATCTCATCACTAGTCACACTTTGAGAAGTTTTCAGAAACAATGAACAGTATACAGTGGATTTTGCTGAACACGTGGGACTCCTAACATGTTTATTGTGCTTGATAGAATGATAATACTAGAGGCTTTACCATTCAGTTCTGGATTTAATCCCCTGGGCACTAGGAGTATAAGAAAGTTATAGGGGCCGTATGGTATGCGTGGGGATTGCTTGAGCGATGGTGTCTGCCAACTCATTTATCACTAGACTCTCAGTCAGAAAGGGGAGATCGGATTCCAGAGGTTTCTATGGCCTGGCTAAAAATACACTCACCCGAGGGTTTCCACACACCCACACACAAAACCACATGCACACGCATGCAGACCGACACTCTGTCAGGCCAGAACAGAGATACGGGCGGAGTCGCACGTATTAGGGATTGAATGTGGTCATAGGACAATCACGGGACAGACACAGGACTCTTCACTAACCCAAGATGAGAAATGTTGTCCAGTAAGCCAGGGGAAGTGCATCAGGTGTCCACACCTGGCCTTGGGGACTGGGTGGAGAGAGAAGAGTGGCACTGGGAACGAAAGAAAAACACACACACACTCATCCCCCTTGTAAGAGCTCATTTTGGCTGTTTCTGGTAAATGAGTAGAAATGATGGTGGTGTTTCTATATGTGTGTGCATGAGAGACAGAGAGAATGAAAGAGATAATGAAATAAAGAGAGGGGGCAAGAGAGAGAAAGAGAGAGGGTGAGGTACAGGAGCCCCCCGCTGAGCGCCAAACAGCTTCACAGAGTTATTTAGAGATCAGTCCATCAACAAATGGCAGGTGCAGCATCCTCACAAACAGGCCTATTGGCTTTCCTCTCCCTGGAATGCTGAAATATCCTCTCCAGCTAGCGCTCTGTGGATTATGTCTCAGTAACTCACTCTCTCTCATACATTGCGCTTGTGTCTGTTGTAGGCCATCCACTCTCATGTACTGTATGTCTATCTTCATGTTTAAAGTGACATCATAGGGCATAGTTATCCCCAATCCTAGCTTGTGATGTCTGTGCTTGTTGGCTACGTTTGTTTTACCATAGTATGAGTCCCTGGAGACCTTTTAGAAGTAGCATGTGTACACTGCGTGTACAAAACATGAACACCTGCTCTTTCCATGTGAAAAAAGCTATAATCCCTTATTGATGTCACTTGTTCAATCCACTTCAATCAGTATGGAGACGAAGGGGAGGAGACCGGTTAAAGGAAGATTTTAAACCTCGAGACAATTGAGACATCGATTGGGTACAGTTGAAGTCGGAAGTTTACATACACCTTAGCCAAATACATTTAACTCAGTTTTTCAAAATTCCTGACATTTAATCCTAGTAAAAATTCCCAGTTGTAGGTCAGTTAGGATCACCACTTTATTTTAAGAATGTGAGATGTTAGAATAATAGTAGTGATTTATTTCAGCTTTTATTTCCTTCATCACATTCCCAGTGGATCAGAAGTTTACATACTCAAATAGTATTTGGTAGCATTGCCTTTAACTTGTTTAACTTGGGTCAAACGTTTCGGGTAGCCTTCCACAAGCTTCCCACAATAAGTTGGGTGAATTTTGGCTCATTCCTCCTGACAGAGCTGGTGTAATTGAGTCAGGTTTGTAGGCCTCCTTGCTCGCACACGCTTTTTCAGTTCTGCACTGGAATTGTGATACAGTGAAATAAAAGTGAAATCTGTCTGTAAACAATTGTTGGAAAATGTACTTGTGTCATGACACAAAGTAGATGTCCTAACCGACTTGCCAAAACTATAGTTTGTCAACAAGAAATGTGTGGGGTGGTTGAAAAAGGAGTTTTAATGACTCCAACCTAAGTGTATGTTAACTTCGGACTTCAACTGTATATTGTGGGGGGGTCACTTAGAAGTCACTTAGAAGTGTCCTTGTTTTTGAAAGAAAATGTTAATGTTATGTTATAAATGACTATTGTAGCTGGAAACTGATGAGTTTTAATGGAATATCTACATAGGCGTACAGAGGCCCATTATCAGCAACCATCACTCCTGTGTTCCTCCTGTGTTAGCTAATCCAAGTTTATCATTGTAAAAGGCTAATTGATAATTAGAAAACTCTTTTGCAATGATAGCACAGTTGAAAACGGTTCAGATAAAATAATCAATAATGGCCAGAAATAAAGCACTTTCTTCTGAAACCTGTCAGTCTATTCTTGTTCTGAGAAATGAAGGCTATTCCATGCGAGAAATTGCCAAGAAACTGAAGATCTGGTACAAAGCTGTGTACTACTCCCTTCACAGAACAGCGCAAACTGTCTCAAACCAGAATAGAATGAGGAATTGGAGGCCCTGGTGCACAACTGAGCAAGAGGACAAGTACATTAGTGTCTAGTTTGAGAAACAGACACCTCACAAGTCCTCAACTGGCAGCTTTATTAAATAGTACCCGCAAAACACCAGTCTCAACGTCAACAGTGAAGAGGCGATTCCGGGATGCTGGCCTTCTAGGCAGAGTTGCAAAGAAAGAGATATGGCTTTTTCTTTGCAACTCTGCCTAGGAGGCCAGCATCCCGGAGTCGCCTCTTCACTGTTGACGTTGAGACTGGTGTTTTACTGTCAAATACTGCATTTCTGATCGATTTGATGTTATTTTAAGGGACAAAAACAAGGACATTTCTAAGTGACCCCAAACCTTTGAACGGTAGTGTGTATATATGGACACCCCTTCAAATTTGCAGATTCAGCTATTTCAGACAAACATTGGCAGTGGAATGGCCTTACTGAAGAGCTCAGTGACTTTCAACGTGGCAACGTCATAGGATGCCACCTTTCCAACAACTCAGTTAGTCAAATTTCAGCCCTGCTAGAGCTGCCCCGGTCAACAGTAGGTGCTGTTATTATGAAGTGGAAACATCTAGGAGCAACAACGTCTAAGACCGGCAAGTGCTGAAACGCGTAAAAATCGTCTGTCCTCGGTTGCAACACACACTACCGTGTTCCAAACTGCCTCTGGAAGCAATGTCAGCCCAATACCTGTTTGTTGGGAGCTTCATGAAATAGGTTTACATGGCCGAGCAGCCATATACAAGCCTAAGATCACCATGCGCATTGTCATGCGTTGGCTGGAGTGGTGTAAAGCTCGCCGCCATTGGACTCTGGAGCAGTGGAAACATGTTCTCTGAAGTGATGAATCACGTTTCACCATCCGACAGACAAATCTGAATTTGGAGGACACCAGGAGAACGCTACCTGCCCGAATGCACAGTGCCAACTGTAAAGTTTGGAGGAGAAGGAATAATGGTCTGTTTTTTCTTGTTTCAGGCTAGGCCCCTTAGTTCCAGTGAAGGGAAATCTTAACACTACAGCATACAAGGACATTCTAGACGGTTCTGTGCTTCCAACTTTGTGCCAATAGTTTGGGGAAGGCCCTTCCCTGATTCAGCATAAAAATGCCCTGTACACAAAGTGAGGTCCATACAGAAATGGTTTGTCGAGATCGGTGTGGAAGAACTTGACTGGCCTGTACAGAGCCCTGAACCTATTGAACACTTTTGGGATGAATCGGAATGCCAACTGCGAGCCAGGCCTAATCGCCCCAACATCAGTGCCCGTTCTCACTCATTTTGTTATGGCTGAATGGAAGAAAATCCCTGCAGCAATGTTCCAACATCTAGTGTAAAGCCTTCCCAGAAGAGTGGAGGCTGTTAGCAGCAAAGGGAGGGACCAACTCCATATTAATGCCCATGATTTTGGAATGAGATGTTCGACAAGCAGGTGTCCACACACTTTTGGTAATGTAGTGCATATACAGTGCATAATGACAAAGCGTAAACAGGTTATATATTTCTGCTAATTTATTAACATTAAAAAATATATATATATATATATATATATATGTGTGTGTGTGTGTCAAATCCAGAGGGATGAAATCGCCTCATTTCATCCCTGTAATAGAAGATGCTGCTATGATCTCAAAAAAAGGATCCTCTCCGTTTTATGCCATGGTAATACAATATAACTCTGATAATCAACATATCAAGTGTAGAAGACATTACTGAATCACCGTCTTCCTAAAACAGACTAACAACCCTCCCTGCTGTACACTGACCTTAACTCGTCACACCCTTCCCCCTGACCTTGAACTCTACGGACCTTGCTTCTCTATAGTCTAGAGTCAATGTCAACCATACAGGGCCGAATGGGACAATGTCGAGATGAACATTATATTTCCTTGCTTTTATTTGCATGCCACTAGCAAAGTTTGTCACACCAAGGAACACAATACAACAAGTGCATAATGACAGTGTGAGAGAGACAGTAGGGTTAGAAGCCAGGGATAATGGTTTTAGGTCTTTTAATCACCATTTGACCATGTTTATGTCCTTAGAAGAGGAAAATGCACGTGTTCATGGGTTGGGGGAGGAAGGAGAAATTGTGCAGCCAAAAAAATGTGGTGTACTGATAGTGTCCCACTGATGGTGTCCCAGCCTGACAGTAAGACATCTTCAAAAAGATTATATTACACCCCACCCATCTCATCTCTCAACCGCAGAGCCTGCACACACACACACACACACACACACACACACACACTGTATTGGAAAATTCTCTGCTCGCTGACAGAACATGAGAATGTTACAATTATAAAACAAGAGTGACAGGAAGGCTTGGATTTCACCGGCAGATGACAGCCCCTGGCCGTCCGCCTGGAAGTTGTTCACAGCAATACCACCATGCCCCACGCTCTCTACCCACAAAATCCCAATGTAAATGGGGAAGGAATAGGGTGGGGTGGGGGCAAGGTCAGAAGGAGCACATGCCATTGAACACACTGGTCCAGGTGGGAAACCATCGGGCGATGCTTTCATTCCCCTCCAAACCTCAACACACAACCGCAAACCATTTGGGCACCATGCCGGAGGCTGACTGGTAGGTTACATAAGTTAGTAATGATTGGAGTTATAATTGTGGAAAGCAGTTTACGCCAAACATATAACCGGTCTAGGAAACCCTAGACCTTAGTTATAGGCTATAACTTAGTTATAGGCTATAACTATTTTGTTGCCAAAATTATGCCAAGGCATGAGGCATGAGGGTGAGAAAGCGCCCATATGTGGACAATCACATGTAACAAAACATTAACTAAGCAAGCATCACATATCATCCATATGAGCTTCTGGCAACCTGAGAACACATGCATGGGCCCCCAGTCTTAGACATTAACATGCTAGCTCTAGCACAATGTGAAGAAAGGGGCGCAGCATAACAAAGAAGTGGCCCTCTCAGCACTGTGGAGTTTCCGGAGGATGTCCTTCACCGAGTCAGACACATTACAAACTGTGCGTTCCAAATGGCACCCTATTCCCAATGTAGTTCACTACTACCCATAGGCCTCTGGCCAAAAGTAGTGCACTACATAGGTTATATTCCACATGGCACCCTATTCCCTAAGTGTTATGTAATACTGCTGGAGGACAAGGACAGGGAGTCGGCGCGGCGCCATTTTAGGTATGGTCACTGCCCGCTGTAGAGGACAAAATACATAGCACTCCATTGGGGTGATGCCACCTCCACTGTACCGCTCGCTGTCTTGGGACAGGAAGTACAGAGCTATTTCTGAAACGATGTGTACCACAACAACACCCTAGCCTGGGTTGTGATTGGAGAGCATTGTTGTATCTGCAAAATATAGCCTGGCAGACTGCAGACAATGGCATAAGCTCAACTCTGCAGCCAGCGTTCATTTTTGGGAAATAAACCATTAGCAAGGGTCACATAGGATCCTGCTACAGAAGATCCCCGTCTGTGACACGGTGGACAGTGGTGCCAATATATCAATATAACGCCATGTCAAGTGTTCAGTGTCCAAGTACCTATTGACTGTTCACTTGTCTGTTAAATTTATTAGCCTTTCTATATTCATCGCCGTCAGTACAGTATGATTTAATCATATGATACGACAGGTGTTTGTACCAACCATGGCCTCTACCAGGGGTGATGGGGAGTTGTTGGAGGAAATAGGCCCTGGGTAATATATGTTATTGCCATAAAGAGTAGTATACTGTAGCTGCAGTATTAGAATAGTATGTAGAAGCACTCTCCTTCTAGTTGTGCTTGATAAAGTTGAAAGGAACTACAGTGTAGTAGGAAAGCACACAGGCTTATTAAGGGACTCAATTATACAGTATACAGAGAAGCCCATAGCATGAATCATCAAACCAACGCCAACTCCTGCACACAATCCTACCCCTGACAAAAACTGATGAAAACCCCCAACAAAAGAATCCAATTTTCCTTCTCTCTTTTTTTGTCACTTATTTGTTCATACCCCTCCTCACCCTGTAATGGAGACATATTTGAATGTGTGGGCATGGGAAGTCCTGCATCACCAGAAGATTTCATCTCCACTGAATGGATGTTTTTGACAGTTTTTGTTTTTGTTGTGGGAACTGTTTCCCACTGTGCGAATGGAGAATAAGACATGTTGTTCGACAGAGGAACCATTGCAGCAAATGACGGTTGTGGAGGGAAGACATGAATACAATTATTTAAAAATGGTTCACTCCCATTCACTTTTGTCTCTGACTCCTTCACCCACTCAGTGTTTTGGAACATGTTTCCATAATGACAGGCTGAGTTCATCCGTAGGACTGGCTTTGTGAGGGAAAACGGCACTGGAAGAGACCCACACAAAAAATTATGATAAAACCTACTTTGTGAGGGGAAGAAGACAGCAACGAGTTTGTTGACAACACATAAAACCACTCCTTTACCATTTAAATCAAATAAAATTGTATTAGTCACATGTTCTGAATACAACAGGTGTAGACCTTAGTGAAATGCTTACCTATGAGCTCCTAACCAACAACGCAGTTCTAAAAAAAACAGATAAGAATAAGAAATAAAAGTAACAAGTAATTAAAGAGCAGCTGTAAAATAACAATAGCGAGACTAGTGGTCTACAGCTCACTATCAGGGGGGTACCGGTACAGAGTCAATGTGCGGGGGCAATGGTTCGTTGAGATAATATGTACATGTAGGTAGAGTTATTAGAGTGACTATGCATAGATAATAACAGAGAGTAGCAGTGTAGAATAAGGGGGGGGGGCAACGCAAATAGTCTGAGTAGCCATTTGGGGGGGTAGAAGCTGTTGAGAAGCCTCTTGGACCTGGACTTGGCGCTCCGGTACCGCTTGCCGTGCGGTAGCAGAGAGAACAGTCTATGATTAGGATGGCTGGAGTCTTTGACCATTTTTAGGGTCTTCCTCTGACACCTCCTGGTATAGAAGTCCTGGTGGCAGGAAGCTTGGCCCCAGTGATGTACTGGGCTATTCACACTACCTTCTGTAGTGCCTTGCGGTCGGAGGCCGAGCAGTTGCCATACCAGGCAGTGATGCAACCAGTCAGGATGCTCTTGATGGTGCAGCTGTAGAACGTTTTGAGGATCTGAGGACCCATGCCAAATCTTTTCAGTCTCCTGAGGGGGAATAGGTTTTGTCGTGCCCTCTTCATAACGGTCTTGGTGTGCTTGGACCATGTTAGTTTGTTGGTGATGTGGACCCCAAGGAACTTGAAGCTCTCAACCGGCTTCACTGCAGCCCCGTCGATGAAAATGGGGCGTGCTCGGTCCTCTTTTTCCTATAGTCCACTATCCTCTTATTTGTCTTGATCACGTTGAGGGAGAGGTTTTTATTATAGCCTTGAGTCTTCTTCAGTTTGACGCTGCAAGCTTGACACAGCTGTATTTGGGGAGTTTCTCCCATTCTTCTCAAGCTCTGTCAGGTTGGATGAGGAGCGTCACTGCACAGCTATTTTCAGGTCTCTTCAAAGATGTTTGATCGAGTTCAAGTGCTGCCACCACCATGCTTTACAATAGGGATGGTGCCAGGTTTCCTCCAGACGTGACACTTGGCATTCAGGCCAAAGAGTTCAATCTTGGTTTCGTCAGACCAGATAATCTTGTTTCTCATGGTCAGAGTCTTTCAGGCAAACTCAAAGCGGGCTGTCATGTGCCTTTTACTGAGGAGAGGCTTCGGCCTGGCCACTCTACTATAAAGGACTGATTGGTAGAGTGCTGCAGAGATGGTTGTCCTTCTGGAAGGTTCTCCCACCTCCACAGAGGAACTCTGGAGCTCTGGCAGAGTGACCATCAGGTCTTGATCACCTACCTGACCAAGTACCTTCTCCCCCAACTGCTCAGTTTGGCCATGTAGCCAGTTCTAGGAAGTCTCTTGGTGGTTCCAAACTTCTTCCATTTAAGAATGATGGAGGCCAATGTGTTCTTGGGGAACTTCAATGCTACAGAAATGTGCTGGTACCCTTGCCCAGATCTGTACCTCAACACAATCCTATCTTGGAACTCTACGGACAATTCTTTCGACCTCGTGGCTTGGTTTTTGCTCTGACATGAACTGTCAACTGTGGGACCTTATATAGACCCGTCTGTGCCTTTCCAAATCATGTACAATCAATTGAATATACCACAGGTGAAATCCAATCAAGTTGTAGAAACATCTCAAGTATGATCAATGGAAACAGGATGCACCTGAGCTCAATTTCAAGTCTAATTGCAAAGGGTCTGAATACTTACATAAGGTGTTTCTGTTTTTGATTTTTAATACATTTGCAAAAATTCCTAAAAACCTGTTTGTGTTTTCATTATTGGGTATAGATTAATGACGAAAACAATATTTTAATCCATTTTAGAATCAGGCTGTAATGTAACAAAATGTGGAAAAAGGGAAGGGGTCTGAATACTTTCTGAATGCACTATGTGTTTTGTCACACCCTTAGTATTAATCTCACATCTTTCAAAATAACAGTCCTTACTGCATGTCCACACTCAATTACTGTAGCTACTTCAAAGCTTACCCAGTGTCTTGTAAATGTAGCGAGCATGTGGGTTTTCAATTATAACGTCAAGGCAGTAATCTGTATTGACAGTTGAAACTCTGAAACTGGTAACTTCTTACAGTCTAGCAGGAGAGAATGCACAGTCAGCACTCACAGTCTGAATAACAGACACACACGTATGATGCGTCTGCATCGATTTACTGAGTCACACATGTATGATGTGTCTGCATCGATTTACTGAGTCACACGTATGATGCGTCTGCATCGAATTACTGAGTCACACATGCACAGACAGAAAACACGGTATTTGTCCAAGAATTACTTTATGCAAGCCCAGCGGAATGCTTATCATACATTTTGGGCACAAAATAATGTGAAACACAACCAAAACAAACAAGTTTGTAGAGTCACAAGCTTGATGTAATCATTGCGTGCTAGGAATATGGGACCAAACACTAAACGTTTGAATACTCCAATACACTGTGAATTTGTTCCCTAAAATTTCTAAAAACGGTTAACCTGATATGGATGAAAATATCCATATAACGCTGACAGTCTGCACTTTAACCTCATAGTCATTGTATATTTTCAAATCCAAATTGCTTGAGTTTATTTATTTATATATATTTTTTACTTCCGCAACTGACAGAGATGGCCGCCTCGCTTCGCGTTCCTAGGAAACTATGCAGTATTCAGTTTTTTTGCGTGTTATTTCTTATATTGGTACCCCAGGTTATCTTAGGTTTCATTACATACAGTCGGGAGGAACTACTGAATATAAGAGCAACGTCAACTCACCATCATTACGACCAGGAATATGACTTTCCAGAAGCGGATCCTGTGTTTTGCCTTCCACCCAGGACAATGGATCGGATCCCAGCCGGTGACCCAAAACAACGACGCCATAAAAGGGGCAAACAAAGCGGTCTTCTGGTCAGGCTCCGGAGACAGAAGCAAGCATCTTTCTGGTAAGAAGATACCTTATGATTAACGAGACGTGGTGTGATCATAACAACATACAGGAACTCAAGTCCTTCTGTTCACCGGACTTAGAATTCCTCACAATCAAATGTCGACCGCATTATCTACCAAGGGAATTCTCTTCGATTATAATCACAGCCGTATATATTCCCCCCCAAACAGACACATCGATGGCCCTGAACGAACTTTATTTGACTCTATGTAAATTGGAAACCACATATCCTGAGGCTGCATTCATTGTAGCTAATCTGAAAACAAGACTCCCGAAATTCTATCAGCATATTGATTGCGCAACCAGGGCTGGTAAAACCGTGGATCATTGTTATTCTAACTTCCGCGACGCATATAAGGCCCTCCCTCGCCCTCCTTTCGGAAAAGCTGACCATGGATTGGGATATGTTCCGCATTGCGTCCAACAACAACATTGACGAATCTGCTGATTCGGTGAGCGAGTTCATTAGAAAGTGCATTGGCGATGTTATACCCACAGCAACGATTAAAACATTCCCAAACCAGAAACCGTGGATTGATGGCAGCGTTCGCGCGAAACTGAAAGCGCAAACCACTGCTTTTGACCAGGGCAAGGTGACCGGAAACATGACCGAATACAAACAGTGTAGCTATTCCCTCCGCAAGGCAATCAAACAAGCTAAGCGTCAGTATAGAGACAAAGTAGAGTCGCAATTCAACGGCTCAGACACAAGAGGTATGTGGCAGGGTCTACAGTCAATCACGGATTACAAAAAGAAAACCAGCCCCGTCGGGGACCAGGATGTCTTGCTCCCAGACAGACTAAATAACTTTTTTGCTCGCTTTGAGGACAATCAAATCAAATCAAATTTATTTATATAGCCCTTCGTACATCAGCTGATATCTCAAAGTGCTGTACAGAAACCCAGCCTAAAACCCCAAACAGCAAGCAATGCAGGTGTAGAAGCACGGTGGCTAGGAAAAACTCCCTAGAAAGGCCAAAACCTAGGAAGAAACCTAGAGAGGAACCAGGCTATGTGGGGTGGCCAGTCCTCTTATGGCTGTGCCGGGTGGAGATTATAACAGAACATGGCCAAGATGTTCAAATGTTCATAAATGACCAGCATGGTCGTATAATAATAAGGCAGAACATTTGAAACTGGAGCAGCAGCACGGTCAGATGGACTGGGGACAGCAAGGAGTCATCATGTCAGGTAGTCCTGGGGCATGGTCCTAGGGCTCAAGTCCTCCGAGAGAGAGAAAGAAAGAGAGAAGGAGAGAATTAGAGAACGCACACTTAGATTCACATAGGACACCGAATAGGACAGGAGAAGTACTCCAGATATAACAAACTGACCCTAGCCCCCTGACACATAAACTACTGCAGCATAAATACTGGAGGCTGAGACAGGAGGGGTCAGGAGACACTGTGGCCCCATCCGAGGACACCCCCGGACAGGGCCAAACAGGAAGGATATAACCCCACCCACTTTGCCAAAGCACAGCCCCCACACCACTAGAGGGATACTGACACGGACCGCTACCAAAACCTGCGGACTCTCCTTCACTGCAGCCGACGTGAATAAAACATTTAAACATGTTAACCCTCGCAAGGCTGCAGGCCCAGACGGCATCCCCTGCCGCATCCGCAGACCAGCTGGCTGGTGTGTTTACGGACATATTCAATCAATCCTTATCCCAGTCTGCTGTTCTCACATGCTTCAAGAGGGCCACCATTGTTCCTGTTCCCAAGAAAGCTAAGGTAACTGAGCTAAACGACTACCGCCCCGTAGCACTCACTTCCGTCATCATGAAGTGCTTTGAGAGACTAGTCAAGGACCATATCACCTCCACCCTACATGACACCCTAGACCCACTCCAATTTGCTTACCACCCCAATAGGTCCACAGACGACGCAATCGCAACCGCACTGCACACTGCCCTAACCCATCTGGACAAGAGGAATACCTATGTGACAATGATGTTCATCAACTACAGCTCAGCATTTAACACCATAGTACCCTCAACTCGTCATCAAGCTTGAGACCCTGGGTCTCGACCCCGCCCTGTGCAACTGGGTACTGGCCTTCCTGATGGGCCGCCCCCAGGTGGTGAGGGTAGGTAACAACATCTCCACCCCGCTGATCCTCAACACTGGGGCCCCACAAGGGTGCATTCTGAGCCCTCTCCTGTACTCCCTGTTCACCCATGACTGCGTGGCCATGCACGCCTCCAACTCAATCATCAAGTTTGCGGACGACACTACAGTGGTAGGCTTGATTACCAACAACGACGAGACGGCCTACAGGGAGGAGGTGAGGGCCCTCGGAGTGTGGTGTCAGGAAAATATCCTCACACTCAACAAAACAAAGGAGATGATTATGGACTTCAGGAAACAGCAGAGGGAGCACCCCCCTATCCACATCGACGGGACAGTTGTGGAGAAGGCAGTAAGTTTTAAATTCCTCCACGTACACATCACTGGACAAACTGAATTGGTCCACCCACACAGACAGCGTTGTGAAGAAGGCGCAGCAGTGCCTCTTCAACCTCAGGAGGCTGAAGAAATTCGGCTTGTCACCAAAAGCACTCACAAACTTCTACAGATGCACAATCGAGAGCATCCTGTCGGGCTGTATCACCGCCTGGTACGGCAAATGCTCCGCCCACAACCGTAAGGCTCTCCAGAGGGTAGTGAGGTCTGCACAACGCATCACCGGGGGGGGGGGGAACTACCTGCCCTCCAGGACACCTACACCACCCGATTGTCACAGGAAGGCCATATAGGTCATCAAGGACAACAACCACCCAAGCCACTTCCTGTTCACCCCACTATCATCCAGAAGGCGAGGTCAGTACAGGTGCATCAAAGCAGGGGCAGAGAGACTGAAAAACAGCTTCTATCTCAAGGCCAACAGACTGTTAAACAGCTACCACTAATATTGAGTGGCTGCTGCCAACATACTGACTCAACTCCAGCCACTTTAATAATGGAAATGTATGTAAAAAAATGTATCACTAGCCACTTTAAACAATGCCACTTAATATAATGTTTACATACCCTACATTACTCATCTCATATGTATACTGTACTCTATATCATTTACTGCATCTTTATGTAATACATGTATCACTAGCCACTTTAAACAAAGTGGCATAGTTTACATACCCTACATTACTCATATGTATATACTGTACTCGATACCATCTACTGCATCGTGCCTATGCTGTTCTGTACCATCACTCAGTCATATATCTTTATGTACATATTCTTTATCCCTTTACACTTGTGTGTATAAGGTAGTAGTTGTGGAATTGTTAGGTTAGATTACTCGTTGGTTATTACTGCATTGTCGGAACTAAAAGCACAAGCATTTTGCTACACTCGCATTAACATCTGCTAACCATGTGTATGTAATAAATTAAATTTGATAACAAACAAAACATGTGTCACTGTCCCAATACTTGTGTAGCTCACTGTAGTTAATAAATATGCAGGTCAGTGAGGAAGGACAGAGCTTCAGCATACGTCCCAAATGGCTCCTTATTCCGCATGGACCCTGGTCAAAAAGTAGTTTACTAAATAAGGAATAGAGTGCCATTTGAGATGCTGCCTCAGTAAAAGGAAAATCGTCACAGGTTGAGATGAATGGGTCTGACCCATCAGCGACTGCTGTGGACCACATGCTCAGTCGCTGTCAACAAAGTGTAAGTTAGACTAATGCCGTGTCATTTCTAACACAGGTTTTTTCACTTCCCCTCCAAAGCCAGACGCAAACCCTGCAATAAAGGAACTGAAGTTTATATTCTAACTGATTCAAATTTTGGCTGAGGGATCACACATAAGGTAACGCCTACTTGTATTTACACCTAGCATTCCTACACAAACTAGAGGAGTCACTAACTCTGAGAGGTTGAAGTAATTGTTTCCCTTGCCCTGCAAGGGCTAGGAGAGGGACGGAAGCAAAACTGTTACAAATGTATACCATAGTTGCTGAATATCTTCTCAACTAAACTTGACAGTTAAGCAGGTGGCAGCTGTACCTTGGACATAAACAAATGTGAAAGAAACAGATCTTGAAATAATTCTGACAATTTGGAGGGGAGTATCCCCTCACACATCCCTTGCGTGACCAAGGAGTCATTGACAGCGCGTTCCTCAGGGGGGGGGGGGGGCTCGCATTTTATCTTCGTAGATGCTGGGGAGGACGGAGGAGTGGCAAGGGGGTAAGGCCGGGGCACGGGGGTGGGTGGGTATCATAAGAATGTTTCCAATATTAGCCTTGGTCTGGCTTTAAAAATAGAGCTTCATCACATTAAATCAATAATGCCACTTAGAAGTGAAGTGATGGCGTGTGTGTTGGCAGCGAGGACCCTCCGTGGATTAGCGCACTCTGTGCTTGGTAATCACTAACACATTTGGATGGCAACAGTACTAGAAAGGCCTGTGGAGAACTCAAGTTTATAAAGCCTATATGAATAATGTTGTTCAGCTTTTATCTTTGTACAATGACCATCTTCCATTTGACTGGCATAATTGATGCTTGATTCTAGAACTGCCAAGGTTTGACGCTAGAACTGCCAAGGTTAGGCCACTCTTGGAGGTTGCAACCTTGATTTATATAGAATTGAGTTATCAGTGATGAGGCTCTTTTGAGAAATGCTTTCTATGCAAACAGTGTGGTGTGCAGAATCCAGCATTCAGTAATAAATACTTTTCCCTTTCATTCATTTGCAAATATCTTTGCAAACATATCCATTTCCAGGCTGCATCACATCCGGCCGTGATTGGGAGTCCCATATGGCGGCGCACAATTGGACCAGCACCTACATAACCTGCATAACACCTGATCACAGAGAACATAATCAATTACACTCAAAAGCCATACACTGATGAGAACCATCATGGTGAAGTGATTTATGGTACAAAACTAGGTAATATCCTCAAAATACACATTGCCTCACTCTCACTTACTCTATAATATTAAAAGATAGACGATGGTTGCTGCGAGAGCTTCGTGTCCAACCACAACACGAGATACCCACTAGAATGTTCTCTGAACTAGCCACTACAAATCTTCCCCTGCGATGCTCAGACAGAGACCAATATAGATCCAAGAGAGAGATATCGCATGGCCGATAAACTTGAGGGACAGGCTGACCCCTGGATGCACTGTGGCTCAGTCGAGGTGACACTCTCTGAACCAGGCCCTCCACCAGTGTCTAATTTAGATCAACCGCATGATAAAGCCAGCATTGTATTGTAGCACCAGCTATAGGCAAGAGTCTCACTTCTAGCTAGTATCCCTCATCTAATGGCGCAAATGACGGTTTCATACCATGTCATTTTAATAAAGCAGTGTCTGGTATCATATGCATATCTTGTTTTAACTGTGATATGTAAATACCTCACTCTGAACATTTATTTCACTTTGCAAGCACTCACTCCGAACTCAGGTCTTCACCTTTAACTAGTCTTGTTCGGGCTTCACCAGCGGGCAACTTGTAGGACCTACTCATCTGACAGACTGCCCTACTCAGCCTGATGTGCAAGATTGACATCTGCTGGCTATTTAGTGTCCCTACAATGGATCCATCCATGGCATCTCAATTGTATCAAGTGAATTCAGTTAAATTTGAGATAAATGTGACCTACATGCTGAGATTACATGTTGTAGCTACAAAATTATTTAATTTTAGAGTTCACAAGTCAATAATATTCTAAAGATTTCTGAGTGTAGTATACACAACTATATAAACTATTGCATACATTATGGTAATCGTTCCAGCCAATGGAAGTAACGTTTGATCCCTGCTATCTTGCAAGCATGGCAACGACCAGTGATGTTGCTAGATTTAGCAACTTTTCAGACTACAATGGCAACTTTTTTTTTTCAAACAGCACCTAGCAACAAATGTAGCTACTTTTAAACATGTATTTGGAACTTTTTGCAACTTTTGAAAAGTGACCCAAACGCTAAAATGCATGTATTTTCCCTCTAAATGACACAAACACTATTTTCTGTCACACACTCAGTCACAACACACGTGCCTGGCTGTAAAAATGCATTGTGAGTGACGTCAGCAGCAGGCCAGTAGCAATTTCAGTACATTGCAAATCATTGTTGGCTGGCTGCAGCAGTAGTAGTACGGGTTTGACGATCCAAACCCAATGAATATAGTTGGTCACGAATGTTTGATCTTGAACAGAACTTACAACATCAATCAACATGTCTCAATCAAAACTGTACAGCCAGAAGTAAAGAAAAGAGTGGGAGTCTGTACCTGAACTAATGTCAAATCACATAATTTGCCGAGATGGCCAGTAAATGTAAGTAACGTTATTGTGTATTCTACGTAATGACGCAGTTTTACGTTATCACGCAGTGACATCACAACGTCTTTTAGCAACTTTTAGCAACAAATCAACCTGCCTCTAGCAACTTACCCTGAAAATTTGTTTGCAGCACTTGCAACGACAGTTTCATGGACTCACCCTGCAAATACCACCATGGCGCCGTGCAAGAGAGAGATCCAATGCTGTGTAACAACGACAATACAGGTGTCAATTTCAACAGTGTCAATATACACCCCAATGCTAGCGTAACAAAGACTAAGGTACTGAATAACTCGAACATTATCTGAATATTATTGCAAGATGGAGAGTAGCGTGCTCGAAATGCTTTGTCGGTCATTGTCATTCTAGGGCTAGTCATCATCTGAACCGGTATCTGGGCAGAGGAGACGATGAATATGTAGCCTAGGCAGCGGATAGTTAGTGCATGGGCGGTAGATCTGCACTACCGACTGCCTAGGCTAATAGCCTAGATGCTACCATATATTTTGCTATTAGACAGCAAGCTTTATGTCAAAACGTTCGTTATCAAGTTTCACTGAGCAACTATCGTAATTTACTGCCGTCCAGCCCGGTATGTGCTTCCAAAAAAGTTTTACATAAATATTTCCAATCAACCGAAAACATATATTGTCTGGAGTGCGCATGCGCCTGGACCTATATAACTAGGCGGTGTCAGAGGAAGGCCCAACAAATTGTCAGTCACCGAAGTATGAGACTGTTCTCTCTGCTACCGCACAGCAAGCGGTACCGGAGTGCCAAATCTAGGTCCAAAAGGCTCCTTATTAGCTTCTACCACCAAGCCATAAGACTGCAGAACAATTAATCAAATGGCCTGCCAGACTATTTACATTGACACCTGCCCCACTTTGATTTTACACTGGTGCTACTCGCTGTTTATTATCTATGCACAGGGTTGGGGAGGTTACTTTCTAAATGTAATCCCTTATGTGACTAGTTATCTGTCCAAAATTGTAATCTGTAACGTAACTTTTGGACTACCCAAACTCAGTAACATAATCTGATTACATTTAGTTACTTTCCCCTTAAGCGACATTAGAAGAAGACAAAAATGTATGTTACCAATTGAATGACATCATGTTCAAGTTTACATAGCTGGCAATATATAGATGCTACATTTCTCCTAACCCATCGCTTCCTACTACATATAATAACACGATTAAATGATATATCTACATAAAAAAACAAAGTCTATCAGAATTACAGTTATTCCAATAAATGTTATACCCCTTGATCTTCAAGAATAGGACTTGGAAATATGGAAGTATAGATTAGCCAAATAGTTTTACCTGAGCATAATCCCAAAACTAAGGATTTATTAGCCAGCCCTACTCTGTTGTCATGGAGGACTGATTGGGCTCATTGATTCCAGTTGAAAAAGAAATGCTCCGCTCATGGAATGTCATGCTTTGAGCACTACTGAAAAGTGCTATTTACATGTGGAAAATGAATGCCATATGCTGCATTTGCTATAGGCCTATTGTTTACCTTTTTGTTGGAGACACTGTGATATATTTCAGATGTTAAAAGGGCAAATCCATAGATGAAACAATAACAAAACGGTCGCCCTCGCCTCTGTTTTGGTAAAAAACTGAGGGATGGGCCTGGAGAAATGTAACCACACTCAGATTAATAGGCAGAGCTATGGATGCAAGAACTGACCATCCATGATATCAAAATTCTAGTTTTAACCATGTTTTGAGGCTATACAGTGTTTGTTTACATTTACAATGTTTACAAACATTGGAGGAAAACAAGCTTATATTTTGGGTTCGCATGGATTGTGACAGTTGAACTAAGCTCATGAGGCATTTATAAATTATATTCTTCAAGAATCAATGGATATATATATTTTTTTGTTTTAATTTATAGGTTCAAAAATGGATGTAGCAACTACAAATTGCCCCTTCAAGTCTATCAAAAGTGTGCGAGTTTGAGCATGTGTCCATTTTTTTATCAGCATGAATTAGATTGCGCAATAAAAGCCTCACTTTTATTCCATAGTCAGCATGTATGGGCCCGGCAGCCACAAGGAGTCGCTAGAGCGCGATGGGACATGGACATCCCAGCCGGCCAAACAGTCCCCTAACCTGGACGACGCTGGGCCAATTGTGCGCCGCCTCATGGGTCTCCCGGTTGCGGCCGGCTGCGACACAGCCTGGGATCGAACCCGGATCTGGAGTGACACCTTAGACCGCTGCACCACTTAGGAGGCCCGTCAGTAATGTGTTTATGTAATAGGATAACTACTCCTACATCATTGATATTTAGAAGTTTAACTGACAGCCTATACTTCCATAGCTGGGGCTACTGCCTGGAAAGCTGTAAAAATATAAATGATTGAATTTGACCTGGATGTTAATGATTTAATTTCCAATTGTGTCACTTGTCAGTCATGCTCATAAATCTCAGATAGTATGCATTATTTTGTTTTATGTTGTGTCCTCTTCTCTGTGCTTTCTAGAATCAGAGACATCTTTACTGCTGCACAACATGGTCCTGCTCTCCGTGAACTACCCCAGCCCCTGACCAGAGGAAGAAAACATGCAGCTGCAACCAGACTCTTTGTTAAATGTATTAATTTGCTCTCAGACTAATTCTAATGGAACAGAAACCATTCATCTAATTTTCTCTGGACAGAGAGGCATAGAATTAAACAAACGGATCAATTGCTAACATGTGGAGAATCAATGAGTCAGTGCATGGATGGCTTTGACTGCTACTGTGCTGTATGTCTTAATCCATTCCACTGTGCATGATACGTCACACATATGGTTTCAGTCACACGTACGTACACACACACTCAAGCTCTCTCACAATAGACTATTTCCTCTGCTGCTGCACGGCAAGAGGTACCTGTGCATCAAGTCTGACACCAACAGGCTCTTGAACAGCTTCCATCCCTAAGCAATACGACTGATAAATAGCTAACAAAATAACTACACAGACTATCTGAGTTAACCTTGTATCTTCATTGACCTTTTATTTCAATCTTTCCACTGTCTCTATGCAAACTCTCAGGGCCCTACACACTCGCACACACTGTCACTCCAACACACAAACACTCACTTCATAATTTGCTCGCTCAGGCATAATATGCACATCGATTTATACTGACTACACACCTGCACACCCACTTGCATACAAGTTGCTGCTACTCTGTTTATCTTATATTCTGTTGCATATTCTCCCCTTACCCCTATACATATCTACCTCCATCGCTCCAGTATCCTTGCACATGTAAATATGGTATTGGAACTGACTTTTTAAATATTTCCTGTATATAGTATGCTTACTTACTTAGTTACTTTATTGTGTATTTCATATGTCTTATTCTTATTTCTCGTGTTTTTTTACTGATTATTGCATTGTTGGGTTCTGAATTTGCAATAAAGGCATTTCACTGTGCATGTGACAATAAAACTTGAAACACACACACTTTTCGAAAATGTCATGTTGTGTCTAGTTGGTGGTACTGTACTCTAGGTGTCACTTCTTTAGTTAACTACTTAACTTTGTAAGTATGGTGCATTGTAAAATGATCAAGGGTCTGTCAGGTCCAAATTGTTTACATAACCATACCACTGGAACAGTGGGGTAACTACCTTGGGGCAGAGGGATTTGGGATTTGATCTAGCAACGCTTTCGTTTACTAGCCCACCGCTAGTAAACTAGGCTACCTGCTGCCCCAGGTGGTGGGCTTGTTCTTTGTTTTACCTATATAAAGGTTCTAATCATGGACTTCGTGTGCATATGACACTATGAGATGTATAACCTTTTGTCTGCATCTGTGCTGATTAATATATGTCCACTTTAAATCCTTGACTCACCAACTAAGAGATCAACAATGTGTCAAGTGATGCTCCGAAGCTCAGCAGTTTTTCCGGAAATAACCGGAAATAACTCAACTGTTGTTCTTCTTCTTGTAAATTCAACAGATGATCCGGTTATAATGGCATTCGGTAAGAACAACTTTTCCTGTTCCTGTTTCGGGGATTATTGTGTTTAACAGGTAGGCTAAAATCAACAGTAAGGCAAGTACTCTGCCTCTTCTCAATATATGTAAGATATGAAATCGTGTTCAAAGTGATATCCTGTCGTGTCATTGGGGAAGACCATACAAGGTCGTAAGTTATATTCATCTTCACCTTTGTCAGTTTAAGTGTGTTCACTATGGTGTTTCCATCTTTAAAATGCCTAGACCAAAATTAGCCCAGAGTTGACCTTATCTCAACTTCGTGTACAGTAGATTAAATCAGTGAAAACAACGTCTGAAGCTAGGATAACATGTGCTTTGTTTTCAATAATTACAGTTTGCTATTTTAAATGTAATGACAGAACATCGCATATGTAGGTTTCCAAATACAACTCTAAAAGATCATCACAAAAGTCCTATCTATACACTTCAACATGTAATGTAAGTGGTAATTCGTAGGTTGTATATATCAAACATGTATGGAACTTTAAACATGACCTTATAGAAAGCCTGTACAAGACATGCACATGTAATGACATTGTCTGTGTTTTCCTGGTTTGTTATGAATGTGTTATTAGTGCGTTCTGTTTGAGTTCCTTGTAGAGAGTAAGAGTGCATGTACAGTTTACAATTCTTGTCATAAATCGAATAGAATATGCCTCTTGAAAAAGACAAATGTGATTGATTATGTCTGGGGGGGAAGAAATGTGTTTAAAATACCAAATATCAGTTGTAATTAGTACATTTAGAGGCAGGTATTATTAAAAGTGTTCACTGATGTCTATATGTATTTGACTTTGCACGTAAAGAGACCCACCGGATGTGTTTTGTAGGATAGGACTCTATTCTCTCCCCTCGACTTGGTTCCCATTTTCCTTATTACTTCCTTCTTTAGACTCAATTTGAGGGAAGGGAACTATACATGGCACATTATTGACAAAAGCATGACATGCTGTAGCTTTAAAAAGCTTTAGCATTTTAAAATCACAGGAGCAGAAGTCCCTCCTCAAAATCTATTTTTCGGACTGGAACATTATAATTTTTAATTTACATTGTAATGTACGGGTCTCTTTTCAGGTGGCTTTGTAAAGATCCCTGTGCTCTTGAGATGGAGGAGGCGTACACAGAGCTGTACAGGGAGTTCCTCCAACTGCGCTTGCTGTGTCTGAAGCAGGCTGCTTTACTCAATAAACTCACAGAGAAACTGAGGACACAGCAGGGTCACTCCCATTTCCTTGTTGTAGTACCAAAAATGATATACTTCTCATGCCATGCCTATTCTGCAGGTTCTTATGTTTGTGTTACGATGAGTGTCAAAATCAGTGAATTCAGTGCATATATACAATATCAATGAATCTAGTAGGCTACATTTACATTTTTGTCATTTAGCAAACTGATCTTATCCTGAGCGACTACTTATACGTGCTTATTCCTTCCTTAGGAGGAGCCCCTGTTCCTGATGGAGACCCCAGCGTAATGGCATCAATCCCAATCCAGTGTACCCAGAAGAGCTCCGGTGCTCTCCCTGCATGGCCAGAAACCCCAATGGTCCCAAAACACAACACTGCTGCACACTATGGCATTATAAGGCCATCTGGGGCCATGGGGTCACTCACTAATCTACTGGCTGGGGATTTGGGCAGTCTACGGCTGGACTTTGCTCATCCAGGGACAGAAAGGAAGGAGGTCCACAAAGCCACCCCCGTAGGACCTCTGGACCTACCTGGGGGTAATGAAGAGATGGCACCTTCCAGTGTCTCTAGGGACTCGAAGCAAGCAGGTCGATTTTGGAGTGATGATATGACCCGACAAATGTTCAGGGTAGGTTTCTCCCCTTTAATTAATTTTTTTTGACTAGTCATGTCATTAAACGTAACATCTGTTTGTCCTCTCCCTCCCCCGATCCCTGTGCCTCCCCTAAAACCTCTCTCTCCTCCCCCCTGCTCAGATGCCCTCGGCATGTGGCTCCTTCCTGGACAGTGAGTTTCTAAGCCAGACCGGGGGGATGATGCTGATGTCAGAGGTTGCGCTGCAGTCTCATGTGTGTGACTTCTGTAATGCTGTATTCCCCGGCCACACCACCACCAGGGGAGACTTCATGTGCCACCTCCACACACACATCACCTAGAACATTATTTCCCAACCAGGGGAAATAAATACTTGAAAAGACCGATGAGACCATGGGCTTACTGGTAAAACGCACATGAGGGTGTAATTCAGGGGTACTCCAGGCAGAGCAAAAAACTGTTTCTGTTACAGTAACCGAAAATGGTTGGGAACCACTGACGTAGAACTCTGCTTCCCTGCACCAACTCCATCACACACACATCACCTAGAACACTAGTTCCCTGCACCGACTCCACACACATCATCTAGAACACTGGTTCCCCCATAAACATCTCCACACACACGTAATCTAGAATCCCCATAACATTGTTTCTGTATCACCTAGAGTAGCTGTTTCCCCATCACTTAGATTAGTGGCTTCCTCATAATGTTTCCTCTGCATCACCTAGAGTAGTGGTTTCCCCATAATATTGTTTCTGCATCACCAAGAGTAGTGGTTTCCCCATAATATTGTTTCTGCATCATTTAGAGTAGTGGTTTCCCCATGTTTCCTCTGCATCACCTAGAGTAGTGGTTTCCCCATAATATTGTTTCTGCATCACCAAGAGTAGTGGTTTCCCCATAATATTGTTTCTGCATCACCAAGAGTAGTGGTTTCCCCATAATATTGTTTCTGCATCACTTAGAGTAGTGGTTTCCCCATGTTTCCTCTGCATCACCTAGAGTAGTGGTTTCCCCATAATATTGTTTCTGCATCACCTAGTGTAGTGGTTTCCCCATAATATTTGTTTATGCATCAGAGTAGTGGTTTCCCCATAATATTTCCTCTGCATCACCTAGAGTAGTGGTTTCCCCATAATATTGTTTCTATATCACCTAGAGTAGTGGTTTCACCATAATATTGTTTCTGCATCACCTAGAGTAGTGGTTTCACCATAATATTATTTCTGCATCACCTTGAGTAGTGGTTTCCCCATAATGTTGCTTCTGCATCACCTTGAGTAGTGGTTTCCCCATAATGTTGCTTCTGCATCACTTAGAGTAGTGGTTTCCCCATAATGTTGCTTCTGCATCACCTAGAGTAGTGGTTTCCCCATAATGTTGTTTCTGCATTGTGACCTACCTGCCACCTCCACACATCACCTAGACCATTTATGAGATTTGCTTGTTTTCCCCAAGAAATGTCTTATTGATTTCAATGAAAAAGGTTCTTACAACATATATGTATTGATTAAACAGTCTGTTTTCTATGAAACTGAGAAATGTACATATACCACTGTTTTCTTATAGCACTAGAGGGCAGTAACAACATATGGTAGGCTACATCATGGGATTTGTCTCTGTTATCTCGTTATTACTGGTACTGTTTTATTACTCAAACTAATAAAAGGACATACAGTCATTTATAAACAGCTACACAATCCATTATAATGTTACACATAATATATGTATAAACATAGGATAAATATGCAAGTATATTTCTATCGTTGCTTTCGAAGGAAAACCTCGTAACTTCGTAACCATTCATTTTTTTCATTGTGCATTGACATTTTTACATGCATCGACTCTAGGGCCAAGAAAATGTATTCAAAATAGCTTCTGAAGTTTCTTAATTGTATGTTTGTTAATGGTAACGTATGGCTGTTTTCTATTTTGGAGATAAGAGGTTTCATCCAACACAGACACTAGGTACAATTTCTATCATGATTCTCTGTTGAATGTAGAGCTGAATTGATTAATAAATTAGGCCAATTTTCTTCAAATAATACTTTTGATATTGTCTCTTTGTGTATTTATGTAGTTTTTGTAATTGATATGTACATTCTAGTTTGAAAAGATTATGTATTTCTTTTTTGGAACCGCTTATTATGTTCCCACAGTGATCAGTCATTTGTGTTTGGGATGTGTCAAATGGCACTATATTCCCTATATTCCCCTGGTCAAAAGTAGCATACTATATAGAAAATAGGGCGCTATTCGGAATACAACCTGGGTCTTTCACAGTCAGAGCAGCGATGCAAAAGTACACAGCAGAACTCCTCAACGAGCCACCAGGTTGGCAGCTATATCTCGCTATATTTAGTCTGCTCTCTCATGATGCTGGTGGGGTGGGGAAGGGGGGGGGGGCTCACAGGGAGTTGAGGCAGGTGACATCACAAATACAGTCATGTTAGCTTAGAACTGGAAGGAACAAACAACTTGATGGAGCGGAGGCGGTGATGATGATGGTGGTGGTGATAGTGCGGGGAGAGTGGGAATATGACTGTTTGGACCTAGTGCTTTTCTATTAGTTTTGGAATTACTGGCAGCATTCGAATGACGCAGGATTCTTCAGCCTTATCATACATTTGACACTTATGCTCCTCACAAGGAGTGCAACAGATGGGGTGGATGGATTTCCTCACAAGGAGTGCAACAGATGGAGCCACAACAAGAATTTTAAAACAATAAAATAACATTTATTGAGATTTAACAAAATAAATAATCTGCTGTTCAGCATAACAAACGGAGGAGGTTGTTTAATGCTTGTGAGGCAGGAGGTTACAGTTTAGGTACTTCATGGAAATAATGTGTCCATCCAAATTGCACCCTTTTTCCTATATAGTGCTCCACCTTTGACTAGAGGCAGGCCCTGTTCAGAAGTAGTGCATTATATAGGAAATAGGGGACCTTTTCAGATGCAGAAAATGTAATGTCCTGGATTCTCCCTGATTTCCTAACCATCCAAACACCTTTCTTTTAAACATTCATTCCCAGTAACATCTATGTATTCTTACCAAAAAAAGTGAATTCTCCAAAACTTCACAATCAAAGAATTTAGTGTTTGATGCGACATACATACTGTATTAAAATAATAACATCGGGAGATAAGCATTCTTGTCATTGCTAATTTTGTAATTGCCTCAAGAGTTATGCAAATTATTGTTGCTTGTTTAAGCCTTATTAAGTTAAATCAAAGAATGTTGAGTTCACCAACAAATTTAATCTAAGGGCTCAATAGTGTTAACATATTAACATCCAAACCCACCCCTCTAAATTAACATAGTTTCAGTGGGTGTCAGTGACAGTTGCTGCAGTATTGGAAGAAAAAGGCCTCTGAACCTGATTATCTTCTCTGTACACATTGCCTTTATCATCTAACGGTCAACACTCAAATTAGTGACACTTTGTAAAACCAATCTTTAACGGCAGTGTCATAACAAATACTTATCCTAATCTCAGTGACAACCTTGTATCAACAGAACGAAAATAGCACCAAAAGTTAGTCATGATATCAACATTTTGCATCCATTGTCCTGGGGGCGGGGTGGGAGAGGAGGGGATTATGGGGATTGGGATTATGTTCAAAGTGGGCAAACAGAGACATTGTCACATCAGTGTATGACATACCTCCTACATTTGTGTAAGTGTTACCGTAGCCCTGTGGATGCATGTGGCTAATGCCCCCGCAGGAGTGTTTGGGCACACTATATACAGAGGTAAAGTTGTAGAGTGCCTATCCCTCAATTTCAGTATTGGAAGGCCATAGTATTAGAAGATTTATGATGTTTTACCTCTCCCTGAACTACCCGATTCAGCCAATCATGGGCTCCGTCCCAAATAACACCCTATTCCCTATATAATGCACTGCTTCTGACCAGAGTTCTGATCAAAAGAAGTGCACTATGTAGGGAATTGGATGTCATTTGGGATCCAAAATTTATTTAGATTGGAATGATTCATTCCACCTCCCCTCCCCAGTACTCCCAAGTGTCAATGGTTTAAGTACAGATGGAAAGCCTGCTGAGTTGTGCCCTCCAAGATCAGAGTGGAGCTGAGAGGCAGGGTTGTTGATGGGTTCTCAGGATGATGAGTGGTTGGTTTCACTACTTTCCCCTGTGGTCCGAGTCATCTTTGGTGCTGCCAGGGCTGCTGCACCCTGCTATCGAGCCCCTCCTTTCCACCTTGACCTCAAAGTCTGGAAGAGGAACGATGAGGGCTGTTAGCCTATATGGCCGACTGAGACAATATGATGACAATACATTATTACTCCCCCTGAACATTTGATTGGTATAGAGTACTTCACTTAATCAAAATAATACAAGGGGAAATACAACACCATGCAACTATGGTAGCACTCTTTAATATTTGAAATGTCAAGAACTTGAATTTAAATGTCAAGGGTTTTGTCTGCCAAAATGTGAACTCACTTATAAGCTAATAGGATAATACTGTAAATGGAGTCAGTACAGTCAGAGAAGACAAGTCGTGTTGCCTTGAGTTAGTGTGAGAGAAATGGAGAAGGAAACCAGAGTGAGTGAGAAGAACAACGGACGACGGAGGGGAAGTGAGAGGGAGACCAACGTCATAGAGAAATGAAACATGTCATTTTGGTTGTTTTTCCCCTCTACTTAAGAAGTCGAGGAAGAGGTAGAAAAAAAGACTGTGCCATTTCCCTGCCCACAGGTTTTTATTTTTGTTCTCTGTCGCCTGGTGAGTCAATGCAACGCCCCTCCAATTACCACCCACTTCTTAGCCCCCTCTCTCAATCCATCCCGCCCTTCAGCCCACACGCCTAACACAATGTGACGTCAGCTGGTGAGGAGTGAGGGGGAGGGGGGGTTCCGTTTCTACTGCCCCCACAGCACTTCCTCTGGCCCCCCACCATTATTCTTTCTCTCTCTCTCTCTCTCTCTCTCTCTCTCTCTCTCTCTCTCTCTCTATCTCTCTCTCTCTCTCTCTCTCTCTCTTGTTTATTTTTCTTTCTTTCTATCTCCCACTCTTTCTCTCCCACTCTCTCTCTCTCTGTCTCCCTGTATCTTCTCCACCCTGCCTACTGTGACAGCCCAGTACTACTGCACAGTAGCTTTATTAACATCTCAATGGCTTCACTTTTACATTTTAATGACGAGTGACAAAATGTGACGAGGAAAGGGTTAAGTACAATCATTTTAAGTGTCGCTATTATTAACATATGCTAGAAGACCTCATGGCAATTTGACTGTACTAACATCCATGTAAATTTTCCGTATGACTTTCTAATCTAAACTGTAGCTGGATGCTGCCTCTTCAGCCTCCCCTCTCTATCCCCCAACTAATTTCTCTCCTTTAGTTCTTCTCCAGTCCCAGCTAGAGAAACAGCTCCGGATAGTGGGAGGCATCACCCTAGACAACAATACTGGCTACAGGGGCAGTATGTTAAAGTGATCATGTAGGTTTGTCAACTGTTTTCATACCTCGAAAGTGGTTTAATATCAGGAGACATTGTCCCAGTCAATGTCCCAGGACATTTGTTGAGTTGATTTAGTTCGATTCTGCTGTATGTCTCAAACTCAAATGAATGGGAAAGATAGGCACCGTTTAAAAATGATGAAATGAGACAATGCCTATCTTTCCAATTCAATTGAGATAGAGACATGCAGCCGAATCTACACAACAAATGTTGTGGGATGGACTCGTCTCAATATAACACACATTTTTAGGCATGAAAAAGTCAGACTATCACTTTAAGAGTGTTAGCATGATAACTCTTGAATGATAATGTTTGTAAGCCATTATTCAGAAAGTCACCTGTGGTATGTGTCCCCTCTGACCTAAGGCTGAGCTTGCCAGCTCGGTCATGTGACACCATCTTAGCCAATCGCAGCCCCTCATCCATGAGCGTTTGTTGCATGAGATGGCGACTCCAGTTGGCAGGGATGGAGGTGTCGGTGGGGGGGCGGGGAGATGGAGATTGGTTGCACTGTGAGGCTACGTCTATTAGGACAGACAGGGTTAGGTGTAAATGTCATTTTGAACCAATCACATAAGCTGCTTCTTGACAAGACTGCGCTGCGTCAAGAATGGCATCCTATTCCCTATGTAATGTACTACGTTTGACCAGGGCCCATAGGGCTCTATATAGATAATAGGGTACCATAATAGTGCTTTGTAGTCAGTGGGGCTCTGTGACATTTAGAGAAACACATAAAGAATGTCTGGGAATGAAATATGATTAAGTGACACTTACTGTACAAGATCAGTGCTAAATGTGTTCAACAATTACTGTATTTACATGCAAGACTTACTGACTTGAGCTGATATACATACTAGTGTTAAAGAAAATACATTTGGATCTGGACACTGTATGTACAGTTGAAGTCAGAAGTTTACATACACCTTAGCCAAATACATTTAAACTCAGTTTTTCACAAAAAAATGTTTTCCTGACATTTAATCCTAGTACAAATTCCCTGTCTTAGGTCAGTTGGGATCACCACTTTATTTTAAGAATGTGAAATGTCAGAATAATTGTCACGACTCCTACCGAAGGTGGCTCCCCTTCCCGTTCTGGTGGCGCTCGGCGGTCGTCGTCGCCGGCCTACTAGCTGCCATTGATTCTTTCCTCCCCCTCCTTGTCTGTTTATTGGTTACACCTGTTATGTATTTTGGTGATTAGTTGGGGTTTATTAGCCAGCCTGCTCTTTGTGCGGGATTGTTTGTGTGACATTTGTGCACGTTTGAGGTGAATGTGTTTTTTCCCTGTTCATGGGTTTTGCTGGACTGTTTTAGGCCCCGTGTTTGGGGCATTTGTTTTTGTGAGCGCCCAGTGTTTCGTGGGGTGGCTTATGTTCACCGTTTGTGCATTAAAGAGCACTACCCTGAACTCTCTGTTTCCTGCGCCTGACTTCGCACCCACTACACCCAGATCGTTACAATAATAGTAGAGAGAGTGATTATTTCAGATTTAATTTCTTTCATCACATTCCGAGTGGGTCAGAAGTTTACATACACTAAATTAGTATTTGGTAGCATTGCCTTTAAATTGTTCAACTTGGGTCAAACGTTTCAGATAGCTTTCCACCAGCTTCCCAGCTTTTTTGGCCCATTCCTCCTGACAGAGCTGGTGTAACTGAGTCAGGTTTGTCGGCCTCCTTGCTCGCACACGCTTTTTCAGGTCTGCCCACAAATTTTCTATAGGATTGAGGTCAGGGCTTTGTGATGGCCACTCCAATACCTTGACTTTGTTGTCCTTAAGCCATTTTGCCACAACTTTGGAAGTATGCCTGGGGTCATGGTCCATTTGGAAGACCCATTTGTGACTAAGCTTTAATTTCCTGACTGATGTCTTGAGATGTTGCTTCAATATATCCACATAACTTCCCTCCTCATGATGCCATCTATTTTGTGAAGTGCACCAGTCCCTCCTGCAGCAAAGCACCCCCACAACATGATGCTGCCACCCCCATGCTTCACAGTTGGGATGGTGTTCTTCGGCTTGCAAGCCTCTCCCTTTTTCCTCCAAACATAACAATGGTCATTATGGCCAAACAGTTCTATTTTTGTTTCATCAGACCAGAGGACATTTCTCTAAAAAGTATGATCTTTGTCCCCATGTGCAGTTGCAAACCGTAGTCTGGCTTTTTTATGGCGGTCTTGGAGCAGTGGCTTCTTCCTTGCTGAGCGGCCTTTCAGGTTATGTCGATATAGGACTCATTTTTACTGTGGATATAGATACTTTTGTACCTGTTGCCTCCAGCATCTTCACAAGTTCCTTTGCTGTTGTTCTGGGATTGATTTTCACTTTTCGCACCAAAGTACTTTCATCTCTAGGAGACAGAACGCGTCTCCTTCCTGAGCAGTATGACGGTTGCATGGTCCCATGGTTTTTATACTTGCGTACTATTGTTTGTACAGATGAACGTGGTACCTTCAGGCATTTGGAAATTGCTCCCAAGGATGAACCAGACTTGTGGATGTCTACAATTTTTTTCTGAGGTCTTTGCTGATTTCTTTTGATTTTCCCATGATGTCAAGCGAAGAGGAACTGAGTTTGAAGGTAGGCCTTGAAATACATCCACAGGCACACCTCCAATTGACTCAAATGATGTCAATTAACCTATCAGAAAGTCCTAAAGCCATGACATAATTTTCTGGAATTGTCCAAGCTGTTTAAAGGCACAGTCAACTTAGTGTATGTAAACTTCTGACCCACTGGAATTGTGATACAGTGAATTACAAGTTAAATAATCTGTCTGTAAACAATTGTTGGAAAATTTACTTGTGTCATGCACAAAGTTGATGTCCTAACTGACTTGCCAAAGTATAGTTTGTTAATTAACAAGAAATTTGTGGAGTGGTTGAAAAACAAGTTTTAATGACTCCAACCTAAGTGTAGGTAAACTTCCGACTTCAACGGTACCTTGTGTTAAGCTGTCCAGACTCTCTCCTGATAAGCTGTCCTCGTCAGCCCTCTGGGACACGCCCTCTGAACCCTCCACACCATGGAGGGAGGACACACATTCTGACACTATCACCTGAAACACACACCAAATGTCATAGTGTGTGTGTTACAATGCAATTACTACTGAAATGTACTAATGGCATAAAATTGATATATAGTATAGGGCTGATTGAAAAGTATCTATGGTATAAATTACAGTGTATGAATTTTTCATTGATTTATTCTAATTACAGCTTATTCATTGTCTACCAATGCTGTATGGATCAACATGATACTAATATTACGTTGACAAAACAGCTTTTGTAGACACACTAACAAATTAAAATAGAGTTTGATATAGTTTTAAATCTTTCTTGTTAGGGGTTCAGAGACTTTAGCACACTCACCTCATGTTTCACTCTCTTTTGGGATGATAAACTGCAGTCATCTGCACTTGTTCTGTAATAAGAGAAATAAATAATAAAGTAAAAGAGCAATCCTCTTGTGCAAACTCCAGGATTCATTTGGTCCTGCTGTCTGTTAGTTCATTAGCTAGTAGTAGCTCATTATATCCAATTAAAATATACAGAATAAAAATATAAACACAACATGCAAATTGTTGGTCCCATGTTTCATGAGCTAAAATTAAAAATCCCAGAAAAGTTCCATATGCACAAAAAGCTCATTTCTCTCCAATTTTGTGGACAAATTTGTTTACACAACCGTTAGTGAGCATTTCTCCTTTGTCAAGATAATCCATCCACCTGACAGGTAAGGCATATCAAGAAGCTGACTAAACAGCATGATCATTACACAGGTTCACCTTGTGCTGGGGACAATAAAAGGCTTCTAAAATGTGCAGTTTTGTTACACAACACAATGCCACAGATGTCTCAAGTTTTGAGGGAGCGTGCAATTAGCATGCAGACTACATGAATGTCCACCACAGCTTTTGCCAGAGAATGTAATGTTCATTTCTCGACCATAAGCCGCCTCCAACTTCGTTTTAGAGAATTTGGCAGTACGTCCGACCTGCCTCACAACCTCAGACTACATGTGACCACGTCAGCCCAGGACCTCCATATCCGGCTTCTTTACCTGCAGGATCGTCTGAGACTAGGCACTAGCTGATGAAATTGAGGAATATTTATTTCTGTAATAAAGCCCTTTGTGTGGAAAAGCGAATTCTTATTGGCTGGGCCTGGCTCCCCTGCCCAGTCATGTGAAATCCATAAATGATGGCCTAATAAATGTATTTAAATGTACTGTTTTCCTTCTATGAACTGTAACTCAGTAAAATCTTCGAAATTGTTGCATGTTGCAATTCATATTTTTGTTCAGTATATAAAAACTGATGTTGTGTAACCAAAATTTGAGGCGATGTGACTAACAGTAAACACATACATTATTATTGATTTTATACATTATTATTGATTTTGAAAGATATACAAAAAAATCGTATTGATTATATGAGACGCTTGAGTTTTTGAATGTGCTTTCATTTAGCTGATCACAAAGTATGACTTTGTTTTGGAGCGGATGCACTGACTGCAGTGCTGTCTGACGAGTAGCATGACCTTGACCAGCCTTAGCTATGTGTGCTAAGTGTATAAGTCTCTCTATATTTGGGTTTCCCTGTGTGCATCCCAAATGGCACCCTATTCCCTACAGATGTAGGATCTTAATTTGAGCCAGTTTGCTTCAGCAGGAACATAATCCTGCAGCAACAGCAAATGTGAATTATTATGTGGATTATAATGAATGAACATTTTTGTATGGGTTGATTCATTTTTCATTGTGGAAAATCAAGACAGAATTTTCTAAGTGGAAATTTCTAACTTTAGATGCCTTTTTAAAACTCAAATACACTAAAAGTTCGTTTTTCTGCTATGCAGGAAAATTCTCAGCAACAAAAGAGTGATCAAATTAAGATCCTACTTTTGACCAGGGCCCATAGGGGACACAGACTAGTTGTAGAGGAAGAGACAGAAGGTGAGAGGGTGGGAAGGTCATCAGACGGGGGTGAGGAACCCCCTAAACAGTGAAACCTCGTGCCCTTACCTGGCATGCTTGAGTGTGGAGGTGTAGGCGCATTCTCTTGCCACCTGTCTAGCCAATGAGAAGAGCTCTACCCGTCGCAAAAGCAGAGCGTTGTCACGCATACAGAACTGGGCGGCCGCTTCATTGATGATCAGCTGAACATGAGGAGGACATCAAATAAGGTGAGAGGGGAAAGAGAACATTAGAATGATATGAACACTATGATTTAAAAAATTATACAACCCACTGGGCAAAAACTGGTTGAATCAACGTTGTTTCCAGGTCATTTGAAAAAAAACATTTCATGTGATGACGTTGAAGCAACGTGGAAAACTGATTGGATTTGAAAAAAGTTATCAACGTAATTTTGTGGGGTTTTTTCACTCAACTTTTAACCTAAATCCAATGACCTGGTGACATTTTTGATTGATTTCACATTGAATTCGGGTTACTTGACAATTCAAAACTAGACGTTGAACTGACGTCTGTGCCCAGTAGGAATGCTCAAGCCTCACACATATATTAGTACACAGATAACTCTATTAGTGGAAACACTGATGCCCTCACCTCGTGGTGTGTGAGCTGCTTGCCCTCCCTCCTCTTGGAGTCGAAGCGGCCGTAGATGAGGCTGTACTTGCGGATCTCCTCCTCCTTGGCCATGTCCTGGGGTGCCATCTTGAAGATGTGGCCCACCGTCTTGGCCATCTTCTTGTTCATCCTAAGGAGTGTCTTCACCTCTCTGGGGTCTGACCTGGGCAGGGTCCTCAGGAGCCTGTCCACGCTCTCCCCCACTGCCCGTGCCGTCTCCCCGTCCAGCTGGCCCCCAGGCCAGGCTGAGAGGACCACCGGGGAGAGGGAGGAGGAGGAGGCTGGGGGCGTGGAGGGACCTGGGGTACGAGGGGGGAGTAGAGGTGGGCTGGGCTGCTCCTCGTCCACCCCTGAGGCTGAGACCGAGGCACTGTTCCCATCCGGCTCTGGGCTGAGCCAGTGGGGGTCCATTGGGGACAGCTTGCCCCTGTAGTGGGTGTCCAGGGGCTGTGGCGAGGCCTGGGAGCAGGGGCTTCTGGGGCTCCCGCTGTGCATAGGGGTGAGGCACGCCCTGTCCTCCCTGTCGAACGGCGACCCTGGCTGTCCATTGCTCAGGGACTTCCTGGGTCCGCTGGAGGCGGTTCCGCTGGCACCCGTCCCATTCACCTTGAACAGCGGGATGCCGCCCAGGGGCATGTTGGCCAGGGGCTGGTTGAAGAGGGCCGGGTTGGCTGCCCAGTCGCGGAGGGCCTTCTGTAGACGACGCACGTGCAATGGCTTGGTCGCCATGCCGACCAGCGCCATGATCTCCAGGAACTCATCCTCTGCAGCCTCACAGAGCTGCTGCAAGTCGTCGCCGCCCTGCTGGATGAAGGTGTCGTAGTAGGCCAACAGGTTGGCCCTCTGCAGCACCCGGTACAGCTGCAGCTCGCCCAGCATACGCGGCAGAGACATGGTGTAGGACTGTAGACAGGAAAGAAGGAACAGACCGGAGGAGAGTTACTCAAGACTCCACCTAAGTTTAATAAATGTCTCATCAATGGAAGGAGAAAACAGTTATGATGTATTGTGTTGTGTGGACAGAATGCTTTATTAATTTGTTTGCTACATGGAATAATCCTTCCTCCCTCCTCCATTCTCTCTCCCTGCTTCTTTACCTCCCTACCCCTCTCTCATCCATCGCTACCTCCTCGCTCTCAATCCCCTTCCTCCTTCACCATCTCCCTCTCTCCCCTTCCCCACTCTCATCTGTCTGTCTCTCTCCCATCTCCACCTCTCTCTCTCTCCTCTCTCAAAGCACAGACATAATATTGAAGCATAAATATGTGTCAATAGAATTGACACAAGTCAATATACATAGCATTCAATGCAAAAGGATATTCAGGCAGACAGACAGACTCTAACCTCAACCATAAACCTAACCCTAGCATCATGTCCACACCTTGGCTCAACCCTAACCCTAGCCATGGGGTTGGAGCTATGGTTAGGGTTGAAGTTGGAGTTAGTGTTGAGCTTGGATGTGGACAAGAAGTTAGAGTTATGGCTAGGGTTACGGTTGAGCCAATATGTGGAGATGAAGTGAGGGTTAGTGTAGGGTTGAGCCAGGAATGGACATGAAACTAGGGTTCTACTCTTAGAAAAAATGGTTCCAAAAGTGTTCTTCGGCTATCCCCATAGGAGAGCACTTTTTGGTTCCAGGTAGAACTATTTTGGGTTCCATGAAGAACCCTCTGTGTTAAAGGTTCTACATGGAACTCAAAAGGGTTCTACCTGGAACCAATAGGGTTCTACTTGGAACCAAAATGGGTTCTTCAAAGAGTCCTCTTATAGGGACAGCAAAAGAATAGCACCCTTGGAAAAGGGTTTTGGTTAGGTTAAGGGTTGAGCCAGGATGTGGACATGAAGCTAGAGTTAGGGTTAGGCCCTAGACATCACCCTAACCCTAATCCAATTAACAATACATGTATGTATCAATGTATCTACCGTGCCTTTCTAAGGTCTTCGAAAGCCAAGTCAACAAACAGATTACCGACCATTTCGAATCTCACCATACCTTCTCTGCTATGCAATCCGGTTTCAGAGCTGGTCATGGGTGCACCTCAGCCACGCTCAAGGTCCTAAACGATATCTTAACCGCCATCGATAAGAAACATTACTGTGCAGCCGTATTCATTGATCTGGCCAAGGCTTTCGACTCTGTCAATCACCATATCCTCATCGGCAGACTCGACAGCCTTGGTTTCTCAAATGATTGCCTCGCCTGGTTCACCAACTACTTCTCTGATAGAGTTCAGTGTGTCAAATCGGAGGGTCTGCTGTCCGGACCTCTGGCAGTCTCTATGGGGGTGCCACAGGGTTCAATTCTTGGACCGACTCTCTTCTCTGTATACATCAATGAGGTCGCTCTTGCTGCTGGTGAGTCCCTGATCCACCTCTACGCAGACGACACCATTCTGTATACTTCCGGCCCTTCTTTGGACACTGTGTTAACAACCCTCCAGGCAAGCTTCAATGCCATACAACTCTCCTTCCGTGGCCTCCAATTGCTCTTAAATACAAGTAAAACTAAATGCATGCTCTTCAACCGATCGCTACCTGCACCTACCCGCCTGTCCAACATCACTACTCTGGACGGCTCTGACTTAGAATACGTGGACAACTACAAATACTTAGGTGTCTGGTTAGACTGTAAACTCTCCTTCCAGA
Organism: Oncorhynchus kisutch; assembly: GCF_002021735.2. Classification (NCBI taxonomy): domain Eukaryota; kingdom Metazoa; phylum Chordata; class Actinopteri; order Salmoniformes; family Salmonidae; genus Oncorhynchus; species Oncorhynchus kisutch. The sequence continues at coordinate 39,697,575 of NC_034174.2, forward strand.
CCCATATCAAACATCTCCAATCCAAAGTTAAATCTAGAATTGGCTTCCTATTTCGCAACAAAGCATCCTTCACTCATGCTGCCAAACATACCCTTGTAAAACTGACCATCCTACCAATCCTCGACTTTGGCGATGTCATTTACAAAATAGCCTCCAATACCTTACTCAACAAATTGGATGCAGTCTATCACAGTGCAATCCGTTTTATCACCAAAGCCCCATATACTACCCACCATTGCGACCTGTACGCTCTCGTTGGCTGGCCCTCGCTTCATACTCGTCGCCAAACCCACTGGCTCCATGTCATCTACAAGACCCTGCTAGGTAAAGTCCCCCCTTATCTCAGCTCGCTGGTCACCATAGCATCTCCCACCTGTAGCACACGCTCCAGCAGGTATATCTCTCTAGTCACCCCCAAAACCAATTCTTTCTTTGGCCGCCTCTCCTTCCAGTTCTCTGCTGCCAATGACTGGAACGAACTACAAAAATCTCTGAAACTGGAAACACTTATCTCCCTCACTAGCTTTAAGCACCAACTGTCAGAGCAGCTCACAGATTACTGCACCTGTACATAGCCCACCTATAATTTAGCCCAAACAACTACCTCTTTCCCAACTGTATTTAATTTTTATTTATTTATTTATTTTGCTCCTTTGCACCCCATTATTTTTTATTTCTACTTTGCACATTCTTCCATTGCAAAACTACCATTCCAGTATTTTACTTGCTATATTGTATTTACTTTGCCATCATGGCCTTTTTTGCCTTTACCTCCCTTCTCACCTCATTTGCTCACATTGTATATAGACTTGTTTATACTGCATTATTGACTGTATGTTTGTTTTTACTCCATGTGTAACTCTGTGTCGTTTTATCTGTCGAACTGCTTTGCTTTATCTTGGCCAGGTCGCAATTGTAAATGAGAACTTGTTCTCAACTTGCCTACCTGGTTAAATAAAGGTAAAATAAAAATAAAAATAAATAAAAAAATGTATTTTTTTATTAATTCGTAAACATTTCTAAAAACATAATTCCACTTTGCCATTATGGGGTAATGTGTGTAGATCACAAAATCTCAATTGAATCCATTTTAAATTCAGACTATAACACAAGACAATTTGGAAAAAGTCAAGGGGTGGGAATACTTTCTGAAGGCACTGTATTGTATGCCTGTCTGTCTGAATTTCACCAGTTTTTGCCTAATGCTCAACCATCTTGATGCATGTTTATGTATCAATTTCGGAGCACATGCGTCAAGACCCATACCTTTTCGCAATGAATGTAATACATGTATTGAGAAATGTGTCACACCTTTTGACTATCTGTTATGTTGCAGAATGTCTCATATAAGAACACATGAAGTCAATATCAATCAAATGTCTTGAAAACACTAAGTCCATACAATTTTTTATTTGAACCCAAATTACACATGAGAGACTTATACTAGCCTACAAAAGCCTACTTTTCCTGATAGTTTATTATTATTGATGATCATCTTTGACAACACTTCGCGTGTGGGTGCCCAATCCTCTATACCTCAAATATGCAGGATGTGTTCTCCAATTACGCATGGCATTGTCATTGGAAAAATGTACAGTTTAGACATGCACAATTGTTGTTGTTTTTTCAAGATCTGGGAATTAAAAATAGTTTGTTAAAAATAGTTTGTCTATTCTTATGGGGGCAGAATTTGCGAGTTCATATGATGCACAAAGCGACGGTTACGAAAATAATAATTTAAAAAACAATGACAATAATTTAAAAAACAATGACAATAGTATTAAGCGAACATCCATAGTGCAAGGCAATAACAGATGATCCATCTTTCTACGGAACTAAACACGCATGTGAAATGTAATATTTCATCATAAAAATGTAAATAACTCCAGCATAATCTCTCACCTCGTTCAAATCGTCCGATGGCTGAATTGGCAGAGGGGACCTGCGTGCACTGAGTGACCCGAATCCAGTTTTCGCGCAATCTGTTGAACCTCGTAATAGGCTAGATTATCTAAAAATAAAGTTATATCAGCAATCGTAATTGTTATCTCACTTTTTACCTTATCGAAAGTCTCATCCCTCGACGGCTCTTTTTTTAAAGTCCCATCCAGTCCCGTTAACTAAGTTTCCATCAATGTAAGAGATTTGATAAATACATACTTTTTTAAAAAGCTATTGTACACAACCTATTGTAAATGCATTAAATGTATTTATATAATCGCTTTATTTTCCTGTACAATCGTTATCTTTCTCACTTCTGACTGCTGTTGACACCAGCTAAATCCCATAACTCGTCTGAATTCGTTGGCAGTTATCTTCCCCCGGCGAACCGTATTGGTTGCTGGCTGCCTTTTTGCTGGTTGTGTGGGTGCGAGAAACCTGGGGGCGGACGCCATCTGACCGAAAAAGAGCTTTCCTCTCTCCCAGTAGAGAGGCGGCTTTCAAATTGGAGATGTGGGAGGCGGGGGCCTGAAATACTGAGGTTTGCTTAGTAACCCTTTCATTTTAGGATTTTATTTGCCCACTTTTCAATAAGATGCACCTGTCTAAAATGAGCCTATTTAATAAAAACTGAGGACCACATAGCCAACCATTCTGCCTGGTCAGTCACAGAAATGTGTGAGGTGAGCTGTATGCTTCTATAGGCTATACTGCTAGCCTAACCTTCAATTGAATTAATCTCATTTTATTGTACTAGAAAAGTTATTTGGGTGCTGTTTCACAAATAAATATTATTGATCTACAGCACAGTCGTAAACAACATGGACATACAGTAATAGCCTAATAGTGCGGCAGAATCATCAAGTGGTTGGCAAATGGTGAAGGACTGTTTCCGATCGTTTGGGTAAATTCTTTGCGTGACGCATGAGATAGGGGATTCCCCGATGACGCAACAGGCATCACTGTGAATTTGATTTACACTAGGTCTACAACATTGCAGTTTATTCATTATAAATTGGCTAACTTAAAGGGGAAATCAGCAGTTGAAACAATAATAAAGCATCATCTCTACCCTGGCCTGTTTCGATGAAAAGCAAAGGAATGGGGATGGAGAAATGTAACCACTCTTAAAATTCAAAGACAGAGCTATTATCAGGATAAGGTAAAACCCAGAAGCAGACCTTGTCGAAGTAACAATGTTTATTACAGCAACAGGGGCAAAGGTACAGGACTGCAGGCAGGCTCAGGGTCAGGGCAGGCAGAGTGGTCAGGCGGGCGGGCTCAGGGTGTGAGGGTGCGTGCTGGTGGCAGGAAAGTCAGGCTCAGGAGATCGAACTTGGTATAAAACGGAGCAGTTTAATAAGTGCTCAAAAACTCAGAAAACCAAAATATACAAAATAAAACAAGTGGGTACAAAACCCGTCACACACCAGAGCATATCTTGCACAATGCTTACAAACAAACAATCACCGACAAGGACAATGAGGGGGAACAGAGGGTTAAATACACAACATGTTATGAATGGGATTGGAACCAGGTGTGATACAAGACCAGACAAAACCAAAAGAAAATGAAAAGAGGATCAGCGATGGCTAGATGGTTGGAAACTTCGACCGCCGAACGCCGCCCGAACAAGGAGAGGGACCAACTTCGGAGGAAGTCGTGACCCAGGGTCAGGACAGGCAAGGGTTAAAACCAGGAGGACGAGAAAAGAGAGACTGAGGAAAAGGAGGAGATGAATACAAAAAATGCTGGTTGACTAGACAAACAACATGAACTGGCAACAGACAAACAGAGAACACCGGTATAAATGTAAACAGGAGACAAAGGGCTGTGAGACATGGGTTTAACTCAGGACACATGAAAGGTGGGGTGTATATGAAGGGTACGGGGCAACAGAAGATGAACAGCAGAGGGACTAATAATTTTAGAGATGGGAAACGGGCCAATAAATCGGGGGGGGGGGCAGACCATGTCCACAGGCAGTCCATGGATCCGGAAGACGTTCTGCACCATGAGCTGGGCCGTCTCCGTGGCCGAGGGTAGTTTGGGGAGAGGAATGAAGTGGGCGGCCTTGGAAAACTGGTTGACCACAGTCAGGATGGCAGTGTTGCCCTTAGGCTCAAACATGACTGGCCATGATTGTTTTGATTGTTTTAACTTGATTAAATTGTTTATGTTGAGTATATGTGATTTTGTACAAAGCCACATTGTCTCTATCATGTCCCTCCTTCCGGTCACCATGTAGGCGTTGAAGCATGCTGACATGTTCTATCTGAGCCCTCTCAACCAAATAAGCAGGGCCGGTCCTTGCCTTTCTGCCGCCATAGTCGAGACCAAAAAATGAAAGTTGAAAATACTTATTTTCATGATGTTGAAATATTTTACAAACGTTCAAAATATGTATTTTCTGGATGTTGAAATCAGGCTCATTTTTGGTTCTGAATGAAATTTGAAAATAAGTCATTTATAGACATCTATGTTTGGGCCAAATCAAGGCTGGTCTAGACCGAACAAAATCTAAACCAAACATAGACATCTAAAAGGTGTCGGTCCTGTACCAAACAAATACGTCCAAAAGGTGTTGGCGTCGGTCCGTGCTTACTGAGGTGTAGCTTACCGTGTTGTCTGATATTGAATTTTATGAAAGCACATCTATGTGGTAAGCCTACCATTTGTAAAACACAAAAAAACATATCCAGACAGGACCAAAAAAAGACGTCCAAAAGACGTCACCTTATGCTTACTGGGGTGTAGCCTACCATGTTGGCCTGCAATAGAATTTTATCCATGTAGTAGGCCCACCATTTGTAAACCATGTAATTGCATTGGTTTATTAGTCCTGATTTCTGTGACTAATCAATTTGGCTATTTAAGCTCTGAATATCAGCTACCCAACTTTATCATGAGCCTATTTGCAATGTGTTTACACAGCAGGAAATGCAGAAGTATTTTATTATTCATTATGATCAGCTTGTCAAAAATGTGCAGATACAAACTTGAAACCACTGATCATGACAATGGGGTGAAACTCCTGGACAACAGATGATTGTCCATTCCATATTGTCCATTTTACTTTGACCTGTCCTGCTTTTAGGATATGTTGTTTGTTAACATGACAACTCATTTTTTATTTGATTGAGTGCCATTTAGGTTAGGCTATTTGATCTGAGAAACCTGCATGTTGTTCGTCTCATTACAGTGTCATACATTGTATCTCCAGGCTGTAGGCTACAGAAAAGGCTACATACTGTCTACCATATCCTATATCAGCTACACGATTTATGTTCGCTAATTTTTTTGACGGAACGTTGGTGGAGCACCGCAGAGTTGCTTCTCTCCAACAGCATCCTGGAGAGGCACGCTGGGAATGGACAAAGTGGACACTGCTTAGGGCGACATCAGCGCTCACCTAAAAAGCCCATATGCCACTGGTTGAGAGAAATTGTCGGTGTTTTGGGGCAGAATTAAGTGAGGTTTTATGTGTTGTTGTTGGAGGTGCGGCTTGGCCAGTTTAGCTCAGAAAATGCCGCCTCGTCACTCTGCAGCCATCGGTGGCCGCCTAATCCTGCCTAATAAGCGGGCCAGCCGTGCAAATAAGCAATACTTTTTTCTAGATATCAAAATACATGTGTATGAAATGTATTACTTTGTCTGTTAGACCTATAGTACACTTTCCTAACATTAAAATAATAGTAGGCCTATTAGTTGAACCAGATCATTCAGATTTAGTTTAGAATATGAAATAATGATTGCCCTCTTAAAATATCAGATTGGCTATCTTCAAGTTCGTCATACATGTAATTGTGTGAATATAGGTGATATTTTTAGGTCTTCTGAGGCAGAGGACACCCACAGTATGTTCAGTCCATCCCTCCTCCTTTATATCCATCCATCCCCTGCCTGTCACTGATTGACACAAATCCCCTGGAGAGTGAGCTGTGCCCCCTGCCGGTTGCAAGCCCCCCTTTCCTACCTCTCTCTTCCCCAGACCTCCCCTTTCTGAAAGCCCTGGTTGATCTCACAGCCCACACAGACTATTCGCACACACACAAGTACACACTCTCTTTCTCTCACACACACACACACACACACTCCTTGAGGAACACACTTTAATACAGCATCCGGAATGGGCAGAAATAGGCTAGAGAATGCAGTGTGTGGGTGGGTGGAGAAGGCAGACATGAGAAAATGGATGGTGTTTGACAGTAGGAAAAAGTGACTGCATGATATCCATGTTTGCATTGTTGAATAAACAATGACTCGTTTTGTTTAAATAGGGAATAAGTCAGAAAATAGTTTGCCTATTATAATTATAGTCTTTGAATTATTATTTCATTATTAGTCCTTTATAGACTTATATAAAGAGAAACATTATGATTAACGCCACATTCATCCTATTTTCTTTGTACTCAGTTGCCATTTAAAGTAGCATTAGAAACATTTTTGAGCGAGTGTAAACTTGTTCTTGCAAAGATTAGGTTAATCTAGGGGAAACAAGGTTGTGGTTTGTGTACCGTTGGCAAAATGTCCTTTCCTATTAAAGCTGTAGGCAAAGTCATTGGTCATATTCCCCCTTGCATGTGTTGTTACTTTACTTTCACTAATCTGATGACTGTTATTTATCTAATCAGCTAACGATGAATTGAATCACGTAACAATTAACTCATTAGGATTTGGGGCACCACGAGAGCGTTCTTTAAAGAGTTACCATCTCCGGAATTATACTCTAAAGATCTTTACCTATCACATCCATAAACAGTCAACTTATCAATCATAACCTCGTATCATATCATCATTCTTTACAGTCGTAACCTTGCATCTGCAAAAACCCGGGCCTTACTTAGGATTCAGTACTACACAAATTGGTTTAATTATTTATTTACTAGCTAACTAAATGGTAACACAGGATAAACATACACACTTAATACATTAGAAATAGGTCCCTAGTGGACTGACAACAACATGGCTGCTTGTTACAAAAGACATGGAGTGGGCGAGAGAGAGAGAGAGGGACAGATAGACTTAACGTTTGTACATTTAGAACCTACTCTCACTTATACTTTAAGAAACCATGAATGTATGTACGTGAAAATCCTTGATTTCTCTCGGTAGACAGGGTCTTCTTACGCTTGTAAGGCTCTGATTGTCCAAACGGGGTTCCTCTGTTGTTCTCCTCTGCTGGTCGTCCGGTATCCGGTGACTTGTCATGTAGTCCTGAACAGAACTACAGAGTTTATTCTACTTACATTCCCTCTGGAAGATGCTTATTTGAAGATAGGCTAGCCAGCCGTGTCGATAGTTCCCAGTGGAGTTGTTGAGAGTAGCGTACTACGGTGATTTGAAAAGAGTAGTAGAATGGTCCCACTTAAATTCACTTTCGAAGATACTTTACTTAGGACAGCTAATCAGCCTTACCAGTGATTGTCTGGGAGGTGACTTTATTGTCTCTACCTCGTGTTGAGATTCAGAGTTCAAACCACTTTAAAGTGAGCTGCAGCTCTACGTCTCTCTGGCCTCATATGTTCATTCTTAACCCATCATTTTATACAGTTCGATCAAAAGGGTGGTTCCGTCAGGCTGACACTGTCACATGGAATGACGCTGGAAAGACGAAGCAGCTACAGGAAGTCAAACGTTTAATAAGGAACGGACATGGAACGAGACAGGAACAGCGTCAGCAAACGAGTAACACAAACAAAAAACAATTAATGCAGAAGCAGGGAACGGAGCAAGGGGACTGACAAATATAGGGGAGGAAATAAACAGCTGATGACTGAGTCTAGGTGAGTCCAATATCACTGATGCGTGTGACGAGGGAAGGCAGGTATGCGTAATAGATGGCAGGAGTGCGTGATGCAGGGCAGCCTGGCACCCTCAAGCGCCGGGTGGAGGGGAAAGGGGGGGTGAGAGGGAACAGACGTGACAGACGCTCTCTGATCTCACTACTTACCACTCACATCCCTCTCTTAGCAAAAACACTTTCATAACTGTTCATATAGCATGCACAACGTAGAGGATGGACATTTTGTAAATGTAGTGTGTTACAGTATTTCCTTTATAACAATTTTAATGACATTATAAAATAACAACCAAACTGACATCAGTGTTATTTTAGGTCACCTCTGACCATTCCCAACGTTCTCTGTTAGAAAGATTGTCCCATTATTCACTTTAGAATGTGTTAGAGTTTCAGCAGAAAAATCTGTGAAACAAAGGCACATTCCTCAGGTGAATTTGGAGAGAAAGAGACCTGAATGTTCTTTCCTTGATTTACAACAGGGCGTGAGCTGTCAACCCCACCAGTTCCCTTCTCCCCACCTCTGCGGGTGAGAGTGGGTCTGGTTGAAGTTATTTATTTCAAAGCTTATCTGACCAATTTGGATCCTCACAGGACAGTCATGACACATGCATCAACCAATGGTTGCATGCATGTCATCAACTGTGTCATGATTGATATATTGCAGTTATCCCGCTTTCAAAACAACTGGGATCTCGTAATCTCAGACTTCCAACTTCAGTGCGTTCAAAACAACTGGGAACTGAAAAAAAATGAGCTCAGACTGAGAAAAATCGATTTGAGCGCTCATCTAACTCGGGAACTTGGGCCTCTTTCTAGAGCTCCGACTTTCTGACCTGAAGATCACTGACGTCATGATTTGAGTTCCCAGTTGTTTTGAACGTGGCATTTGCTGATACGTAAAATACCTATCCTTTAACGCCAAACACAGGAGATGAGAAGCAGGTACAGGGACTGAACCATTTAATATAGACAGGCATACAACGGAACAAGAACAGCATCTGGACATAAACATGACACGACAAACAATGCTACAACAGGGAACAACCCAGAGGAGCAGATATATATGCAGGGGCAATCAACAAAGTGAGGGAGTCCAGGTGAGTCCAGTGAGCGCAGCTGAGCGTAATGATGGTAACAGGTGCGTATGATGACGGGTAGCCTGGCACCCTCGAGCACCAGGGAGGGGGAGTGGGAGCAGGCGTTACATATCCAGACGTTGTAAGAATGGGCATGGGTCAGCAATGCGTGGGCAGAGGAACACGCTGCAAATATCTGTCGGATGATTGGTTGACCTTTCTTGAGTGCGTGAAATCACTCGGAGCCCAAACCAAAACATAAAACATGGTGGACAATTTCTCTCGCCTCGGATTTAAAAACAGTAGTAATCATCAACTTCAATGACAGTTATCTTAAAATTAAAAGACATATCTGATATTCTCGCACCCCAATAACATTGTCGCAGAGGAGGGATTGCAATGTGCACACACTGGCCATGCAATAGTCAACTAGTTAGTTAATAGTTAGCTAATCGTGGACACCAAACGACGACATTAGCTAGACTCGGGAGCTCATGGGCACATTGGCTATAATAACTAACTGGTTAGCAGTGGTGTAAAGTACTTAAGTAAAAATACTTTAAAGTACTACTTAAGTATTTTTTTGTGGTTTCTGTACTTTACTATTTATATTGTTGACAACTTTTACTTCATTACAAGAAAATAATGTACTTTTTACTCCATACATTTTCCCTGACACCAAAAGTACTTGTTCCATTTGAATGCTTAGCAGGACATGAAAATGGTCCAGTTCACGCACTTATCAAGAGTACATCCCTACAGACTCTGATCCGGTGGACTCATTAAACACAGATACTGTGTTTGTCTGAGTGTTGGAGTGTGCCCCTGGCTATGCGTAAATGAAAAATGACACTTGTGCCGTCTGGTTTGCTTTATATAAGAAATTTGAAATTATTTATAATTGTACTTTTACCTTTAATACTTAAGTATATATTAGCAATTACATTTACTTTTGATACTTAAGTATATTTAAAACCACATACTTTTAGACTTTACTGGAGTAGTATTTTACTGGGTGACTTTCACTTTTACTTTAGTCATTTTCTATTATGGTGTCTTTACTTTTACTCAAGTATGACAATAAGAGTACTTTTTCCACCACTGCTGGTTAGACATGATGACACCATGGGCAACACTAACTGGTGACTAGTTCTCTTTCAGACAAATATGTTCAACTCATAGTCACTCATAGTAACCACCATATTTAGGAGGATAGAAATATTACTGAAATTTAGCTAGCTAGGCAGTAGCCACTACTAGCCAACTAATTGTGGATTACCTATTATTTGATACATTTCGGTTTATTTACTCATATTAAGCAGCAGACATTTTGTGGAAAGGTACAAATAACAATTTGTGGACTCGTTTAATGAATGATCGGACAGTGAAACTTAAATTTATTGATAGCTAGCTGGTGAAGCTTTCATTTATTCCCAATTAATTCAACTGAAGCTAGGTTTCCCAAATCATATTTACTGCCCAGCAGGCGAGCAAGCAAACGGGCATCTGTGTGACGTCACATATCAAGAAGTCTCAACCTATCCTCCCGACGCAACTCATGAATATTAATCAAATCTGTCAAGTGATTGGTTGAGCCTTCTTGGGTGCGTGACATCACTCTCATTTCTCTCATCCTTATGATATTTTTGCACTTCTTAAAATATATGCTCATTAGGAGTCAATGCATATTATAGGGATCAGCTATGTTTATTTTACTGTAATACAATGTACAGAAATTTGTGTAAGGTGCAATGTGTTTGTCCAATATGAAATGATCAGTGATGATGCTGGGGGTGTAAACTCTGTGGAGTTGCTCCTGAGTAGAATGGGACACAACATACAGGGTTTGGTCGGTGTAGGCCGCCATTGTAAATAATAAATAATAATAATAATTTCTTAACTGACTTGCCTAGTTAAATAAAGATACAGTCGTAGATCAGTCAGTCGGCATGTCAAACAAACCCAATATCTGTGGGGCTTCTCATGTCAAAATTATTTAGCTGAGTCTATCTTTAACAATATTGTCAATGTAACATTATTTGCTTTAAGGAACTATTTTCATTTTTATTGTTTTGTTCGATTGTTAAACTAAATTCCAAATAAAATGTTACGATTTTCGTCTAGTGTATTATTTTTTACCATCGTCATTGGCTGACTTTTATTTTGAAGGGAAATGGCCGAGGTCACGACACGGCCTTATTCTTGCTAGGTCGTGCTTATTCTTTCTCGCGTCTCAGTAGTGGTTTATGTGAGGTGTCTGCTGCCCTCGGAAGTGAAAAATAGTAAGACAAACAGCAAGGACAGCGATAGCCAAGAACAAGATAATAAAAAAATATATAATATCTGCATAAGCAGAACGAAAACACTCTCCTAATACAGGATAAGAATAGTTTCATACACAATTCAATAACTACATTTTCTTTCTACGACTAAAATTTCTGTTTGCCATATTTGGTCAATTTGAGGAGCAGCTACAAGGCTCGGGTTAGCCACTTCGAAAGGAAGACTACATTTTATCATCTTCCCTTCCTTTACGGAAGAGAAAAGTGAGTTGCACTGGCTGTCATCTTTCCCAATGTTATTTCCGTCAGTGTGTGCATTAAAATAGCTCAAATAATATTATCAATAATACGCCGTTAAGATTATTTAAATTGCATTAGCTACAGTAGCTAGTTAGCTAAACACGAGCAACTAATAATGTTAGCTGGCTGTTAGTCTTGAGACAGTTGGTCATTTTGCTCGCGACGTTGACGACATAGCTAATTTGCTAGAACCGACGAGTGCCCACAGTATTCTCTGATATATTCCATTCCAGTCAGTTATGGTTTTAGAAATTAATTATATTTCTAGCTAGTGCAACTACTGACAACCAGAGAGCTTTAGAGTTTGGTTTATCTTTTCAAAATGTCGGCGATGTGAAGCAGCTCGTTGAGTGCTGCGGTCATGAAGCGTGCTATGGAGAATATTGATCAAGGCACACTACAGTAGAAAACACAATTGATAATAACAATGATACATGCAGGTACTCCATATCCTATTTAATGTCATTTCTTTGTGAGCTTTGCCTTTAGATTATACCCTTTGTTCTAGTGCAAATAAAGTGAAAGTGTTAAGGCTAATGTTTAAACTTGCTTTCTTTTCACAGGCAATAACCAGATACAAGATGAGGCCAGTCGTGCCCAAGGATTGTAATGATTGATCCTTGATCCAATGCCTTCAAAGTTTCTGCATTGGACAGGCTACCGTGGACAATGGCGCCAGCCATTCCATTATTATTCAGCCGTCCTTATCTGACACTTCAGCCCTGCTGAAGTGTAGTGTCAGAGAAGGTGCGGTCAGTGAGAATGGGTCAAGGTCCCTACCTGCCGTGAGATTGGAGACTTTTTTTGGCACTTTAATCAAGAGACAGGGCTGAAGATGGAGAAAGGGGTGGCTGAGAGCGAGATGGAGGAAGAGACATGGACTGTAGAGGCAGCTGAGGAGAGCCCTGAAGAGCTGCCCTCAGGTGTTCCTACCCTCTCGTCTTCCACCTCCGTACCTGACCAGTGGGAAGTCAGAGGAGATGAGGAAACTCATCAACCAGTTCCCAAAGAGGACATGACAGACTATCTCAAAGCTACCCCTCAGGATATCCCGACTCCAATCAACCAGGACTCAGAAGAAGCAGACTATTGGATTTCAGAGGCCAAAGAGGATGAAGTCTCTCTGAAACAGGAAGGGGCGGAGCATGTGGTCAGAGAAGGAAATGAGGAGACTGAGGGTGGAGATGAAGACGAGAATGGAGGAGGCCGAAACGAAGTCGGGAGGGAGCCTGGCATGAACGGGGAGTCTGGATGGAAGAGCTCAGGGGCCGGAGGGAGGAAAAGCCGTTTCCGGAACAGCGGAGGAGGAGTGGTGGCAGCCTCCGAGCAGAATACCCAGGCTACATCATCATCCTACCTCCCGAAAGGGTCCCTGTCATCGGGTGGTGGGAGGCACAAGCAGGCCCGGAGGCGCAACCACCACCACCACCAGGGCCGGGGCCGGCGTCAGACAGGCACCCAGCTTACCTTGGCCTTCAGGGAGCTACTGTCAGAGTCGCTCAGCCCCTGGTGCATCTCCTGTATCCACATGGTAGTGGAGCTCATTGTCTCTGTGACCCACCGCTGCGGGGTGGCCGTGGAAGCCGCAGGGGTAGCCCTGTATGACCTCGGCTCACAGCTGCTCAACAAGGTCACAGACGTGCCGGGAATGAAGGCGGACGCCCGGCGCGTGCTGGAGAGGGTGAGTTGCGCTGGAACGGTCCTGGTGGATAAGAGCATCCGGTCGGTGGAGTGGGTCTGGCAGGTCTCCCTGACCTGCTTCGGACTCCTCTGTGCTGTGGTGCTGCTGGGTTCCCAGTGGGTTCGGTTCACGCTCGTCCGGCTGGGCGGGGAGAGGGGCCAGCGGTGGTGGACAGCCATGCAGGACTCCAAGGTCTGGAGGAGGGTGGCCTCGCTGGTGCAAAGGATCAGCGGCTGGTTCAGGAGGAGAAGAGGCACCACCACCCGGGTGCCCCCTTTCACCCCAGATTCTCCCGGTGGAGCAGTTAGGTACCAGCCTGGGCAGGAGCTGGAGAGACTGCTGGCGCTGGCTCAGGTCCCTGAAGAGGAGCTGGACCCTTTTATAGTGTTGGGGGTGGAGGCCCACGCAACTGAAGCTGAGCTAAAAAGGGCCTACAGACAGTTGGCTGTCCAGGTGAGTCTAAATGAGATGGGCATTACATTTTATGAGTACAGGTGAATGATAAAAATGAGTGGAACTGATCAACTGGCGAGTGTGTGGCCATTATGGTCAAATCATTTCAGCTTTGCCTGTCAGAACACGTGCCAAAGCATTTTTGCCCTTAGCTCTGCCTGGCTGCATGTATCTTTGTTGTTTTATATCCACAATATAAAATGTAATCAGAGAATGACTAGAAGTAGCCAACCTGTTGAGCCTTCCTTAGTTGCTCTAGCACGTTATCTGCACTGCCCCTTACATCTGTCCATCTTTCTCTTTTCCTTCCTCTCTCAGATCCATCCAGACAAGAACAAGCACCCGCGCGCTGGGGAGGCCTTTAAGGTGCTCAGGGCTGCCTGGGACATCGTCAGTAACCCAGAGACACGGAGGGAATACGAGCTGTGAGTAGAAGACATCCTAACGACTTGATCAGTAGTTAAATCAAATGCCAGAAACTATGATAAAATGACTGCACCTTCAAGAAAAAACATCTGTTAGAACTCAGGCCTCTCACAATAGGTAATATGTCTTCATCTGAAATTCCTAACTGGTCCTTAGTAGAGGTCGACCGATTATGATTTTTCAACTTCGATTATTGGAGGACCAAAAAAGCCGATACCGATTAACCGGACGATTTTTATTTATTTATTTATTTGTAATAATGACAATTACAACAATACTGAATGAACACTTATTTTAACTTAATATAATACATCAATAAAATCAATTTAGCCTAGAGTAAATAATGAAACATGTTCAATTTGGTTTAAATAATGCAAAAACAAAGTGTTGGAGAAGAAAGTAAAAGTGCCATGTAAGAAAGCTAACGTTTCAGTTCCTTGCTCAGAACATATGAAAGCTGGTACTTCCTTTTAACATGAGTCTTCAATATTCCCAGGTAAGAAGTTTTAGGTTGTAGTTATTATAGGAATTATAGGACTATTTCCCTCTATACCATTTGTATTTCACTAACCTTTGACTATTGGATGTTCTTATAGGCACTTTAGTATTGCCAGTGTAACAGTATAGCTTCCGTCCCTCTCCTCGCTCCTCCCTGGGCTCGAACCAGCAACACAATGACAACAGCCACCATCGAAGCAGCGTTACCCATGCAGAGCAAGGGGAACAACTTGCTCGCTCAGAGCAAGTGACGTTTGAAACGCTATTAGCGCGCGCGCTAACTAGCCAGCCATTTCACTTCGGTTACACCAGCCTCATCTCGGGAGTTGATAGGCTTGAAGTCATAAACAGCGCACTGCTTGACACACAACGAAGAGCTGCTGGCAAAACGCACGAAAGTGCTGTTTGAATGAATGTTCACGGGCCTGCTTCTGCCTACCAACGCTCAGTCAGATACTTAGATACTTGTATGCTTGTATGCTCAGTCAGATTATATGCAACGTAGGACACGCTAGATAATATCTAGTAATATCATCAACCATGTGTAGTTAACTAGTGATTATGATTGATTGTTTTTTATAATATAAGTTTAATGCTAGCTAGCAACTTACCTTGCCTTACTGCATTTGCGTAACAGGCAGTCTCCTTGTGGAGTGCAACGAGAGAGGCAGGTCGTTATTGCGTTGGATTAGTTAACTGTAAGGTGCAAGATTGGATCCCCTGAGCTGACTAGGTGAAAATCTGTCGTTCTGTCCCTGAACAAGGCAGTTAACCCACCGTTCCTAGGCTGTAATTAAAAATAAGAATGTGTTCTTAACTGACTTGCCTAGTTAAATAAAGGTATATAAAAAAATTGGCAAATCAGCGCCCAAAAATACCGATATCCGATTGTTATGAAAACTTGAAATCGGCCCTAATTAATCTGCCATTCCGATTAATCGGTCGACCTCTAGTCCTTAGCATGGTATAGTCAATCTAAAGGCCTGTCAGATGTTTGGTTTAGTTCCTCAGTAACAGGATACATAGAAAATACGTGCTGTGAGTAGATTACTTAATTAAAATGCAGGAAACCGTGATCGAATGACTGCACTGAAGGCCGATGGGATGTTTGGTGTAGTTGATATGGCGTTGACTTGTTTGCCTGGTCCTCTCAGGAAGCGCATGGCACAGACGGAACTCTCCAAGTCGATGAATGAGTTCCTCACCAAACTGCAGGATGACCTGAAGGAAGCTATGAACACCATGATGTGTACGAAGTGTGAGGGTAAACACAGGTATGTCACTCAGACTGAATTAATATCTGTAATATCTAGAACAAATATCATACATTTACAACCAACACCCTGCAGACTTTTGTGAAAGTGAGGGATTGGAATAGTAATATAATTTACCTGCACTGCAGTCTTGTCATTTACAGTATTTACCTAAATTAATATGGTGACTACTCCCAATCACTCAAATTCTATTTATACATTTTGCTTGCTATGAAATCTTTATTACAGAAAGGAAACACAAGCATAGGCCAGACACAAAGAGCATCCCATTCTGCATGGTTTAGTTTACGTTGCTGACTCCTCTCCCCCTTATTACTCCCTGTGTGTGCAGGAGGTTTGAGATGGACCGGGAGCCTGCTGAGGCGCGGTTCTGTGCTGAGTGTAACAGACGCCACAGCGCCGAGGAGGGAGACCTGTGGGCCGAGTCCAGCCTGCTAGGCCTACGCATCACCTACTTCGCCTGCATGGATGGCAAAGTCTACGACATCACAGGTACTGGATTAACTATGGCTGTGTTCACGAGCGTCAAAACTGTAATGCATTGTGGGTCAATTTTGAGTAGTTATTTATAATGCAAGGTGATTTGTAGATCAGTAAGTCTGCAATCGCCAACTGCAATGCGGTCAATGTCGAACAAGCCAATTGCTTTGACAAGCCGTGTAATTTTTTTGTATTTTTTATTTTACCTTTATTTAATCAGGTAGGCAAGTTGAGAACATATTCTCATTTACAATTGCGACCTGGCCAAGATAAAGCAAAGCAGTTCGACACATACAACAACACAGAGTTACACATGTAGTAAAACAAACATACAGTCAATAATACAGTAGAAAAATAAGTCAATATATGATGTGAAAAAATGAGGTGAGAGGAGGGAGGTAAAGGCCAAAAAAAGGCCATGGTGGCGAAGTAAATACAATATAACAAGTAAAACACTGGAATGGTAGATTTACAGTGGAAGAATGTGCAAAGTAGAAATAAAAATAATGGGGTGCAAAGGAGCAAAATAAATAAATACAGTAGGGGAAGAGGTAGTTTGGGCTAAATTATAATGACACCCACATGGATAGTTTGGCTCTCATCGATGCTAATGCCATAGCCTTTTGTGTATTGACTTAAAGATGCACTATGCAGAAATCGCTCCGGCATTTCCTGGCTGCAAACATTTGAATAGTTCGGCTAATTTCAGTTTGAGACAAAATAAGCAAGTATAGTGTAGAGAAAGAAACATTGTACCATCTAAACTGTGAAATATATTTTCAATAATAGATGATGAATTTATGTGCCAGACCATGCCTGCGTGAATGTTTATTGGTCATTAGTGGCCATGTTTTTTGAGTTGCTAGATTGGAGAAACATAATTTGTGAGAGCTTGGTGATTGGTAATTCGGTGTCAGAAGAGTAGCGTCCTAAGTGTTTTTCTCAAAATGGCGGAAAATCCATCATGGCGGACCTTAAGGGTTCTTGAGGCAAATGTGTTCCTTGTGAGGGGAGGGACCTAAGTACCAAATGTCAGGAGTCTAGGACACTCGGTAAAGGGGTGTGACCTTTAAAAGTTTGCATTTTCAATCTCTTGTTATAGTGCCACCGTGTAGCCATTTGGAATGGCATTGCATGATTGGGTGTGGCGCTTGGCCCTTTACCATCTTGCAAAGTTGCACCCTCCTGGGCCTTACATCTCACAAGAATTTGCATTTTTTTTCACCAAATCGCCAGAAGGAGAGAAATTATAAACGGCAACAAATACAATAGGGGTTTCACCCAGCTTCGCTGCTTGAACCTCTAACAAGCCAACTGACAGGCTCAAAAGCTCTACAACTAAATTAAATTCTAAGCTACCAAATAATCTTATGTTTCAAGTTTTTATTGTCACGTGCACAAGTACAGTGAAATGCCTTTTCTTGCAAGCGCGTTCCCGACAATGCAGTAATAAAGTCACCTAAAGTCAGACAGACTGTTTATCCTCCTAGCCGCTTGCTTCAGTATTGTCACATTGATTATTTTGTCACCTTCTCCGCTCTCACCTTTCAGAGTGGGCCGGCTGCCAGAGGATAGGCATCTCTCCAGACACACACCGCGTGCCCTATCACATCTCCTTCGGCTCCAAGAACAACAGTAGCTCCACGCAGCGCCACAGGTTGGTCCCAGGTTAAGGAGGGTTGCGTTCCAATAATCAAATTTTCCTCATGAAGTCTGCACTCTTTAACTACTTCACACAAATGTAAAAGCATGGTGTAGGCATGGGCTAGAAAAATGGTCCCCAACTTTTTTTTTACATTAACCTAATAAAACAGCTCTGTAGAAATTAGGTTTGTGCAGTAGGCCAAATACATTATCACAGCATATTGGCTATATTCCTGTCCTGCCAGTATTGTTCTTCTCAGACCATATTATATTTCAAAACTCAAGCTTTGATATATAACTAGATCAGTTGGTGTAGCACTTGCGATACACAGCTGAGCATAAATTTAAATAATTAGCTAATAATTATCCATTTTATTTTACTGGACTGATGGTTGTGCTTTCAAGACAACTGGGAACTCTGAGAAAAAGAGGTCAAAGATGCCCGAGTTTCCGAGAATGACCGTTCAAAACGATTTTTCCCAATCGGATCTCGTTTTTCCAGAGTTTGCAGTTGTCTTGAACACACTGAAGGCAGAAGTCTGAGATTCCCGAGTTCCCAGTTGTTTTGAACATGGCATTAGTCTAAGTGGAGGGAGGGAGAGTGCAGCAGAGGGACTGCCTCTCTTGGTCCCTGCTCTCTCAATTCCTTTCCTCCGGTGAGACTGACAAGAGAGGGGACACAGTCTTCCTCCTGATGGTGAAACTCGACTCGCACTGCATCTGCCTCAGGCACAAATTCATGTTGTTCCTATGACCAGAGAAAGTGAAATACTCTTCGATATTAAAATGGACACAACGAGCTGCTAATAATAATAAAAACGCAAGGCTATCGATACACTTGGCAACTCATTCATTGCAGCTGCAGCGCTAGGGGAAGTAGAGAGAAGAGCGTTTTGTAATAGTGTTGAATAAAAAGTGTTGACAGTGCTGAATAAAATATATACATGAACTCACTCATACGAAAAGCAGCTCTTTGCTGTATTCTTTGACAGCCTCTCTCTGGTCATGGTTTGTGGACGCTGTAGGTATGCACAGTGGTTTGAGCTGTCTGATTGGCCAGCACAGTAGGCGTACTTGATTTAGCCACAGATCTCCTGGTCTGCCGGGTAGACAGTTTGTCTTTTCAGACAAATTAAATGGTTAAAAATGGGAACACTTTGCCTACCTGGTGCGCAGGGCTTCTGAATAAAGTGCACCTATCGCCAACAGCGCAACACAAAAAAAACTATAATGAAAAGGAGTTCGCCTTTAATCGTTGGCTTTTCTACAGAAATGTTTGGTGATCAACTAGGAATGCCTTGAAGATCAACTAGTCGATTGCAATCGACTGGTTGGTGACCACTGGGCTGAAGAGAGTTTCCATATACCAGTCATTTTCTTTCAAATCCATTAAGGGAACAAGTGCATGTTTCGGGAGAAAGGGGAGGTTATTGGGACTCAACCAAGGTGTTATGTGATCGACCGCTCTAAATGAGCACATGCTGTGGTCAGTGCTGTGGTCAGTGCAGGTGCTTGTGCAACTATCTCATTGTGACTTGCATCAGGGTTAAATATAGGCTAGATTAAAATGGAATGAAAGGCCACCCAAGGCTCTGATGAAGCCTGTTTGTCCCGTGAATAAAACTCAGATCTATGTAGACGGTGAGTGCTCCTATTTCTTTATTTTCCTGGAGTCACCTGTTGAAGTGTCTTGAGGTAAAGAATGTTTTTAGAATGAATGTTACTCTGCTCCCATGCTTTCCAGGACACCTCCAGGCCCAGAGCACCCTCCTCCAGGCCCGGCCAACCCTGCTGACCTGCAGAACTTCTTCAACCGCATCTTCCAAGGGGGACCTCCCCCCGACATGGCTGCCAACGGGGGTTTCTTCCCCTCAGGACCGACCCCCCACCAGCCCTCTGGTGCTGGACCCGGACCTAGTGGACCTTTCTCCCCTCCTCCACCACAGACTGGCTTCTTCATGCCTCCGGGAGGGCTCCGGCCGGAGCCCAGTGAGACGTGGGCCGATAGCGGAGGCAAACCTCCGCCCCGCAGGAGGAGGAAGGTCCGCAAGCCCTTCCAGAGGTGAGAGCGGCCATTGTTGTGACGTGTCATCGTAGCAACACGGGGACACTCAACACACGGCCATGTCTGTCGACGAGCCTGGACCTCCCCCTACTGTACATAAGTTGAAGGATCAGTCAAACTCAGGAAGATTCACACGGGTCAGGGGCTGCCTCATGTATCAAAAGACTGACAATACAGAGGCCATGAGCCAGAGGTTTGAGTCTGGACCATGTAGAAGAAGACGGAACTAACTCAGAGTTGAAGTATATTTGGGGTTAGGAGGTGACAGTCTTTTTGCTTCTCCCCCTCACATTGTTTTTTTTGTTGTCGTTTTTTTTCTCGTGAAACAGCTGTAGCCATGCCACTGATATCACAAGCCTATTGCTAACAATGCAAACACATTTCCTTAGGTCTTACTTCCCTGCACAATCCTGCATCATTACATGCCATTGGGGCGCTTATGTTCTTGACACGTTTGTAATTATTTTTTTAAACAAAAAAGGTAATCTATTCTTGCTTCAGGTCTTGGCGAAGACTGTGAAACTGTGTGTGTTCGTGTGAGAGGGGAAAGGGCTGGAAGAAGCCAATCAAAATTTATGAATTGCTGGATCGAACGGCTCAAGCTACATCCTGGGAGAATACGGTCTCCAGAGAGAGGGCTGGTCTGCCCGTTACTGCTTTGACACACCCACCCTTCCGCCCATTGCCTTCTTTGATCAATTGTTACCTGGTTAGATTATCATTTGAGCAACTGATTTTCTGCCATTTTTATTACTTTTAATGAAGTTAGAGTGAACGTTTGCATAGTTGTGACATTTGTCACTATTGGAAAGTAAGTTGGTGAGTGAAAGTTGTCTCTCTGCCAAATGTAGATATCAACTCTGTCTAGAGTACAGTGAATACTTTAATCTGTCTCTCAACAAATTGAATCCCACGTAGAAGCACTATGATGAGGCGTCAGACTTAAGCAGGTTCACATTAAAATTAAGACTGTTATATTGTGAGAGTCAAGGACCTAGGCTATTTACTGCTTTCAGTCCCTAAGTATTGGTGTTATTGTCTGGACGGCATCCTATGGATCAAGAAAAAGCTAGTTTCAGCTCCTAATTGCATCTCGGCACCCTTTAAAGATTGGAGGTAACGAAGTTTCCATTGAGAACACAATGACTGCAGTGTAAAAGATTAGTTATCAGAGGCTACTCTTTGACATTTACTTTCCAACTGTTTAAAGGTTGATTGAAAGACAGGGGAGCTGAATGTCAACAGTAACAGTTCTATTACCGCCACATTTTATTTCAAAGAAAAGCTACCACTGCCTTTGCTTTCACCCCACGCTCAGACAATATACTCCAGATTGAAGAGGGATAGAGCGAATAGAATTCAGATCTCTAATAATGTCTCTACTCATTATGGCAAATCATTGTTTTTCCTGTGGAGATGGCGTATTGGAAATAAATGTGGTAAAATTGTCTAATTCCTCTTAAATGTTAAGAGGTCTGGGGCAATATGAATCAAGCTTCTCCGAGTAGGCGTGCTGATCTAGGATCAGGCCTGTCCATGAAAAGGCTAAACTGATCCTAGATCAGTGCTGCTATTCTCAGACGTTTAATGAATACGGGCCCTGGTATCAGTTCCATTAGCCTCTTGTTGGTTGTACTTTTGATTTGTGTCATTCTGTGGATGTTGGGAGATTAAGTGGTACCTAGGGTCCCTTGTTGCACATGTTTATTTGCTCTCTTTACAGTGAAAAAAATAATGCAATTGTCCACATAATTGGAGGTATTATAGGAGGTTTAATTTAATCTCAGTTTTAGGCTGAATTGCTTGCGCTGTCAATTATGTTTTAGATACCCTAGTTGACTTGAGAATGTATGGCTTAAGTAGCAGCCTAAAACGGCAAGTCAACTAACGGCTCCCAGCGTGGTAGAGCTGGGGGACCTGCTAATCCCAGATTCATTTAATTTTTCCCCATTTATATTTTTAAACAGTATATGCAAAAAAAAGATTGCAAAAAATCTGACAATCGGGGGTTAAATGTGCATTTAAAAAAAAATGTTTTGGGGGGTAGGAAGGTGTGAGTTTATTGCAATTGTGAAACATCACTGTTCAGTTGATTTTAGCTTTTTTTCTGGATTTCATAGTAAAGCTGATTTCCTACAGATGGATGAATGGACTTTCATTGTTTTGTGAATTACGTGGATTGAATTGTGTCTTAAAGTTACAACTCACAAGACAGGAGAATGCTGTGTCATTCCAATGGAGCAGAAACCAGGGGACCTGCTAATGGCCCTTCTGGAGCATACTCATTCATTTAGAATTTACACTAGATCCCACCCATTTTTATACAAAAGTGGTGTGGTCCACAACACAACTTGCTGGTCCTTTAGGATGGCTCTGTTTTTCTGATGGAAGACCATAGAGACACCCGGGACAGTAACATTTAGGGCTGGATTCAATCCGTATCACCGAAGTTCAGCGCTATAGCGTGCTTGAAATTGAAAGGTTATTACCGACTGAGCCAACATATGCAGCGTTTACCGTGAATGCAGTCTCCGTTAATGCGGAAACATTGCCTTTAAAATGTAAATTGGTGTACAACTTAGCTCTTCAGTGCTATGGATTGAATCCAGCTCTTTATAATGACTACACCTTTGGACTACTGTTTCCCACTAGCCTCTGGGGTGTGTCAATGAAGTGGTGCAGGTGATGGTTGAAAATAATCTCCTCCACAGGTTGACTTCTATTGAACAAACCTGATCCCATAACAGAGCAAAACCCTTGTGAACATCATGACCTGGTTTACCCGTTTTCTACATTAGCTCCAGAAAGCCACCGGGCATCGCTACGTGACAGTTCTTCCCCATTCCTTCAAAGGGGTTTAATCCTTAATTTACAGTAAACCAAAAATTAAACAGGCACTTCATGTCTTTTTCCTCCTCTGACCTGACTTATCCGAAGTCATACAGCTAGCCCTATGGAAACAGTGTAGAACACACCTCTCTTCCATAAAAGGCATTTTCTGGGCCGCTGCAGATTCCAGAAGCCAGCTTATTTGAGTTTTCTCCGCTATCACCTCACACACCATTAGTGCTTGTCAAAAGGGAGACACTGGGATATTTACTAAACACCTCCCTGTCCCACTACTTCAACTGGGTCATCAAGAGATTCTCTGGTAGGTCCAGCAGAAATCCTTAAATTAAAAGGGTTATTACCATTAGCCATATTTTGGTATGACAGACAAATCATGTTTTATCTGTGCAGTGTGTGCTACTGTTTCATGAACCATGCCTGTTCCCATTCTTACCTGTATCTTTCAATTCTGATTATCTTGCTTTGGGATAAATGGGATACTTAAAACAGCACTCCGGTCTTCCCTGAAGTTTGATTTGCCACCAACACACTACTTGACAATGAGAGAACCAGTAACTGTGAAAAGACCTTCCATTTAGGTATATCTTAATCTTTTACAAAACACCTTTAAACATACCAACTACTGTAGTTAGTTTAATAACATGTTTATATTCCTTCATATATTTACATTTGCAAATATATAGCTGTTAAAAATAACTTGGACAGCATAGTTGATAGAAAAACACCACTGACCCTCCAAAAATAGAATATTAAGCAGCACAACCTTATAAGCAATGATACTTGTGCCCACCATCATCAGCTACTCTTCCTTTAAAACTTGCCCTTCAGTTCCCCAATAACCCTATGGAGAATTTGACAGTTGAGATAGGCCACTAGGCCTCCCTGGTTGGCCCAGTGGTCTGCCCCAGTGCTCTCTGTGTGGGGTTGGTGGTAGGTCAGTTCCCCTTGGTCCTGGTGCCCCACCTGACAGTGGCTGGAGCTAGAGGAGTGGAGGCACTCTTTAAGGTCCACCATCCCCCCACCCAGTGCACGGAGCAGGGCATGGGGGCCACAGGAGTCCCACTTGAATGTGCTGCCCTCTGAGAGGACGTAGACGTCAGCCAGGCCCAGGATCACACACAGGATCTTGTATCCGGCCCCCGAGGCGTACATCAGCCTGTCAGGCCCGCACAGAGGGGCCAGGGCCTCTTTCACTGCCTGCTTTTCACTGGAGCTCATCACCACTGAGAGCCCTGGTCCTCCCGCTGCTGTCGTCTTTGCAGGTCTGTCTTTAGGTCTGAGCACGGAGCAGGCTTTGACGCTCCCACACGACACACCCCAGAAATGCTTGCCCTTCCAGCTGCAACAAATATGTACATCACATCAAACATGTTATTGACAAAGGCAGCTTTGTTGGTGAGAACTGAGCATTATTGAGTATGTTATTTCTGTGTCAGACAGGTTTAATTATAATTCAATTCAGTAAGTGGATTGAAAATCATAATTGAAAATAAAAACGTTCCAATACTTAAATTGGTAACAATTAGTTATTTGAATCAACTGAACTGAAATAGCATTGACCATAACCCAGTGGCCTCATTTATAACAATTTGGTAAATTTCACACTAAATATCTGTGTGCAACATTACTGAAAAGACTAAGTCAAAACATATTGAGATTTATAAACTTGCCGCATGCCATACTTGCACATATTTCCCATTAAAAATCAGACTTGTCGTAAACTATGCGCATCGTGAACAAGCATTATAATTCCGCCTGGAAAAAGCACATCATTTAGCTTTTATGGTGACAATAACCCCCTTATTTTCTGTTTTAATTTGGAACTTTTGAAATTAGGCCACAGCAGTTTCTAAAAGATAGAGCCATGGCAAATTAGATCAACTGTTCTCAGGAGTGTTGCTACATTTCCCCCCCAGTGATTTTGCTGTAGCAAAGGAAAGGAGTGACTATTTCTGAAATAAAAAAAACGGACAAATTGTTGTGGAGTTCGCAGAACATTTTATTTAACAATGTTTTGCAATTACTTTTCCCCCCGGCCTGAATATGATGCGCTTCCCGCGAATTCTGAAACATTGTCGATGCCCACTTCAAACATTTGAAATTACAAGGTGAACTGTCAATTCTATTGTTATGTTTTAATTTTAACCGCGCTCCGGATCATATGGAGCAAAATATTTGAAATACCTTATTTACTACTGTGAATTAGGTCAGATTAAATGAGAGATGGGACGAATTGTATCCTAATTTGTTGAATAGGCTTCTTTGGGAATTTGAAACCATCACAGTCAGAAAAGGTCAGGAATTTATTCTGAAATGATCAGGAAATAGATTCCTATTACTATATATTTTTTAGATTGCAAAAATAAAATAAATAGATCTCCGCTCTTCTCATTAACGACAAATTATTGAATATTGTAATATTTTCCTGTTTTTGGGGTTTTATGAATAAGCTAGTCGTCATCATATCCCCCATTTGCCTGCTTGCAATGCAATACTTTAACCAACAAAAATTGTGTGCTCTCATAGTCTAAAGTTTGCAGGAAATTAAGCACATTCTCACATCAAGTCAAATTAGTATAAATACCTACTTTTGCACTAAAACTGGCGAATGCACGTTTTGGGGTATATTTTGTACATACGCAGCGTTTATAAATGATTTAGACTCTCAATATTACAATTATTCATAGAGCATCAACGAAAATGGATGTCCATATCAATGCTTAAATCACATCAGAACACCATTTCTGGAAGATTAAAAAGTAACACATTTAGATTTTAGTGTAATTCCCCTTTAATTGCACATCTGGCAAAAGAGGAATGTTTCAATGTAGTAATGTTTCTGCTGCTAGGCCTACTGTCATGGCGGAGTTTCCAAAGCAATGGCCACCCAATTGATACAAACAATTATCATTTATAGTTCTGTCAGGTAGGCCGGGCGCATGCTCGCTGACACGGTCGCCAGTTGTACAGTGTTTCCTCCGACACATTGGTGTGGCTGGCTTCAGGGTTAAGCGAGCAGTGTATCAAGAAGCAGTGCGGCTTGACAGGGTTGTGTTTCGGAGGACGCATGGCTCTCAACCTTCGCTTCAACTCCCGTACAGCTCGGGAGAGGCTATGGGACAAGACTGTAACTACCAATTGGATATCACGAAAAGGGGTATAAAAAATAACAATAGTTCTGTCAGGTAAGCCTACTTTGCAGTTAACATCTAATTGAGATGATTTTTGGGGAAAGTCTTTCTGTCTACCCACAAAACGGTTATCATTAGCTTTGCTAACTGGCTACATATGGAGTGATTGACAAATGCACATACCATACAGACAGGGCCATATTGCTGGAAATGAATTTGCAGGCATTGTGTTACGTTTGGCTTTTTAAGCAAATAGTGGCTAACCAGAGTTGGGATAACGTCAATGTAGCTTTGATAGTAGCAGGGAGCTTTATGTTTATGACATTGCGATGGAAGGACGCATGTACTTTTAGAATTGATTGGCGAGCTACTCATAGGTGGGCTGCGAGCTACTGGTAACTTGTGATCTACCTGTTGGAGACCCCTGTTCTAGAGTCTCACCCTGTTGGGTCTTTGTGGTTGAAGGGCTGGTTGATGACCCCCATGACGGGTTCCCCAGTAGCGCGGAGGTAAACCCCGATCAGGACGAGGGCACACTGCAGACCTGACGGACAGAGACGCCCCTCCACCGCCGCCTCCTCACGACCTTCAATGTATTGGCTGGTGGCATCTGAACGACAACCAAACCGATAGGAACAACATACATACAATGCCATGCTTATAACAGTGTTAAAGGACAAGGAAAAATCTCTCCCATGGCGTAGGTGTAGTAATTACACCATACAATACAAGTGGATCTGCTCAGTGCTAGACATTATCCATAATTTCCATTCATGTATGTCTACGGAGATACAACAAATCTTGTTTTTAAATAGTGACTCTAGGTCAGGTGTTACCGATGGGGTCGATCCAGATGCCCAGGTCAGAGGGGCTGAGGGGTATGTGGAGGTCGTCTGTCCCCGTGTCAGTGAGTGTGAGCTTAGCGTCCTGGTGGATGGCACACGCCAGGAGAGTCGCCGCCGTCTGGTCCCCATCCAGCACTGTGGCCAGCAGGGCTGCGGTCTCCTTCTCCGTCCCACACACTGTGACTATCACACTCTCCCCTGGGATGCATGCATAAATGCACACACAGTCAACATGTCATCAACAGGTCTACTGTTATTAAAAAGTACATGTTGCATTGTATACCAATGTTATAACCCTGTTATTAGTCATGTACCTGCATTGTATTAACATATTGTTACATAGTAATACGTTTTACTGAACTGTGGGTGTTATTACTAACCTAGTCCATTCTCAAACTTGTTAGACTCCTCTCCTTGTATGTGGTCAATCATTTCAGGAAACTAAGGTAAAACAGGATAAAACGAGTAAAGGGTTAATTAAGATTGCCAAAAACATTTGATTATACTAGAGAGGGATATGCCACAAATCCTCCAGAGGCTTGCCTGGAAATATTTCAAACATGAAACAATCCTCATCATGATAACATGAGAAGTGTTTTGGTTCCTGTACCTGAGCTCCAACATCATGGCGGATCATCTCTTGGATCACAACATCAGCCAGTGTCTTGAAGTCCTGGACAAACTTCTTGTTCTTATCCACTCCAGTCTTCTCCTGGACCAGCAGCTGGAAGAGAGGGGCCTCCTGCCTGCACACGCGGGCCACGTTGGCCGCCTTCTCTGCCACACGCAGCAGCAGCTTCAGCAGATCAGCCATACTTGACACCTGACCTGAAAGATATAGAGAGACAGGGAGAGATGGCCAACACCGTTAATACCTGTGTTGGCTAGCAGGGCCTTAGATAGTACCTTAGATATGGGGTCAGAGTTAGTGGTGGTTTGTTTCCCCCAGAAAATTATGCTGTGAGTGGCTGACCTAAGGGGTTACAAAATGTCCTTGTGACCCTCCAGATAAAAGTGACAATGATTAGCCACAGCCTTGTAGGCCATAGCTTCTCTCAATGGGGAAAGGATCTTGAAGATGTCAAAGACAAACTCTGTAGAGGTTGTAAAGAAGCAATTAACTGGGTTACCTGGGGAGGTCTGCTCTGATATTGATAGTTAATGAATGTGTGGCCTGCCTCTGAGTGCATGCCTAATTATAGCCTCTGTAATAATGAAACTAGGACATCTCTACGTAAGTGAGAGCAAAGAAAAATAATGACCCCCATTCAATAGCCTGTTTTATAAAACCATGCACTCTCTATCCACATGCAAATAAGTCCAATAGCCTAAAACTGATATTTCTGTTTGCTCCTTATTATCAAAGTGAAAAGTATTGGCACTTATGGAATTTGGGTAAGTTGAGGCAGCTGTGTGGTTGCCCCAATGGACAGGCAATATTTATTTTACTGAATACAGCCAAAGTTTTACTCTGGTTATGGTACTGCAAACACGTAATGTTTTAAGACAAAATATTAACATTAAAATATAATATTGTAATTCTGTAAGAGTTAAACTGATTACAGTCTTGTTCAAATATGACAAGAGTTCATGACCAAGAATAGGCAACTGACACAGGGGAAACAATATCTTAATGTCACTTCGATACAGAAGTTACTTTTTCGTAGCAGGATAGGAAAATTGACGTAGCATGTTAGGAGACTGAAGTTAAGGTTAGGAAAAGGGTTATAGGGGAAATGCTTTCCTAACCTGCTATGTAAATAAATCACTTTTTATCGAAGTGGCGTGGAAAGAGTGGTTCCCATTGACACAGAGAACAGTGACGCAGAACAGAAAAGCAAGCACGAACAGGCATATAAATGCTTAATCATTTCAATTCAAATATTGCGGTCAATCCATCCAGAATATAGACTACTCAATGTGCGCATATTTCACGCCTTTGTAATTGATTACATTAGTGAAAAAACCTAACCCACTCGCCACTTGAGTAGGCTATTTGAGCAACATGGACCTAGAAATAAAGTTAACGTGTTTATATAAACAAGCTATCAACAGTGAACGCTACCTTATATAAAAACATTGCAATTTATTTGACTCTTACCGGGAAATGTTCCGGCTGATTCGTATTAGGGTATTTTCTCGTCTAACGCCCTTCAAAGCTGAGCTGTCACGGTCCAATCTGCTTAATGTTTCCTGTGTCAATGCAGGCTAAGGATGTTTCTGAATGGGTGTAATGCCGTGTGCTAGTCTACAGTCGGCTACAATAAAACAAATAGGCTACGGGCGACAATTCAATCTCGGGATATAATTTCCCTACTCCAGGAACGTAGTTTCCTGTTCTTGTTTGATTACGTCGGTGCGGATGTTTTTGCGTATCGGAAGGGCGGACGGAGGTGATTTTCCACTGAGCTCGCGAAGGCTTTTCCATCGCAGCCGACGTGGGCGGAGGTTAGAATAATGTAGTACTGTAGCCTGCCTACTAGTGTGTAAAGTCGTATGATCTTGCTGCAATATGTCTACACGTGCTACGTTAGTTTAGCTACAATGTGACAACTTGAACTGCACCAGTTCTAGACCTTGACCCTACGCCCTATTAAGTAGGCCTATGAATTATTTTCAATTAAAAACGATTCTACATCCCTCAATACATTTATCTTTACATAGAAAGGTGAACGGAGAAGACAGCTATGCAACACAGCATTTAAAGTGTTGAATAAAAGCCTATTCTTCTCCACATCGGCACATCAATTATATATACTCAATCCAAGGCAGCTGTGACCTAAACAAATCTAATCATATGTGCATTTGTCATTTGATATGAACACAGCAGTAAGAGAATCCCAGTAAGTGACGCAATTGAAGAGGAAATGGCTTTAGTGGCGCCCTATTGTCTATTACCACCAGAAGCATCCATTATCATACTGCATACATCAATCATTACTGTAGTAGGCCTGCATGGAGAACAGCAAGCTATTCCCTTTACAGTGCAATACTTTTGACCAGGACCTATATGACCAAAGGCCATACAAGTAGTGCACTATAAAGAGAATGGGGTGTCGTTTGGGACATAACCACTGTCTGGCTGACTGATAGGAGCTTTCATTGGACTGATCAATACAGTTTAGCTGTTCAGAGCACTGAGAGACAAGGCTGAAAAACACAACCACTGGACAATGACTTATTCCCTACAGTGCCTTCAGAAAAAATATTCACATCCCATGACTTCTTCCACATTTTGTTTTGTTACAAAGTGGGATTAAAATGGATTTAATTGTAAATAATTGTCAACGATCTTACACCCAATACTGTGTAATGTTAAAGTGGAAGAAAAATGATAACAGTTGTAAAGCATTTTTTGAAAAATAAACACTAATACATACCTTTGGCAGCGATTACAGCTGTGAGCATTTTTAGGTAAGAGCTTTCCACACCTGGATTGTGCAACATTTGCTGATTATTCTTTTAAAATTCTTCAAGCTCTGTCAATTTGGTTGTTGATCATTGCTAGACAACAATTTTCATGTCTTGCCATAGATTTTCAAGTAGATTTAAGTCAAAACTGAAACTCTGCTACTCATGAACATTCACTGTCTTCTTGGTAAGCAACTCCAGTGTAGATCTGGCCTTGTGTTTTAGGTTATTGTCCTGCTGAAAGGTGAATTAATCTCCCAGTGTCTGGTGGAAAGCAGTCTGAATCAGGTTTTCCTCTAGGATTATGCCTATGCTTAGCTCTACCCCATTTATTTTTTATCCTGAAAAACACCCCTGGCCTTAACGATTACAAGCATACCCATAACATGATGTAGCCACCACTATGCTTGAAAATATGGAGAGTTGTACTCAGTAATGTGTTGTATTGGATTTGCCCCGAACATAATACTTTGTATTCAGGACAAAAAGTGAATTGCTTTGCCACATTTGTTGCAGTATTACTTTAGTGCCTTGTTGCAAAACAGGATGCAGGTTTTCAAATATTTATTATTCTGCACAGGCTTCCTCCTTGTCAATCTGTCAATTAGATTAGTATTGTGGAGTAACTACAATGTTGTTGATCCATCTTCAGTTTTCTCCTATCACAGCCATTAAACTCTATAACTGCTTTAAAGTCACCTAAGCGGTTTCCTTCCTCTCTGGCAACTGAGTTAGGAAGGATGCCTGTATGTTTGTAATGACTGGGTGTATTGATACACCATCCAAAGTGTAATTAATGATTTCACCATGCTCAAAAGGATATTCAATGTCTTGTTTTATTTTTTAAATCTACCAATAGGTCCCCTTCTTTGCGAGGCATTGGACGACTTCTCTGGTCTTTGTGGTTGAATCTGTATTTGAAATTCACTGCTCGACTGAGGGACCTTACAGATAATTGTATGTGTGGGTTACAGAGATGAAGTAGTCATTCAAAAATAAAGTTAAACATTATTATTGCACACAGAATAAGTCCATACAACTTATTATATGACTTGTTAAGCAAATGTATACTCCTGAACTTATTTAGGCTTGCCATAACAAAGGGGTTGAATACTTATTGACTCAAGACATTTCAGCGTTTCATTTGTAATTAATAAAAAAATGTCTAAAAAACATAATTCCACTTTGACATTATGGAGTATTGTGTGTAGGCCATAGACACAAAAGCTCAATGTAATCCATTTTAAATTCAGGCTGTAACATAAAAAAGTGGAAAAAGTCAAGGGCTGTGAATACTTTCTGAAGGAACTGTATATAGTACACCACTTTTGACCAGAGCCCTTTGGACCTAGGTCAAAAAAGTGCACTATAAAGGGAATATGATGTCATTTGGGACGCAATCAAGGAGTGTCTCAGGCTTAGAGCATCAGTTTGTCGTTAGCCTACCAAGCCTCACAATACAGCGAAAGACGGTTGGGTTCTGTCTTCAAATGCAGGTAATATAATAAAGCAAATAATTGACCAGTAATTATTGCATTTGTGTGGAATTGTTTGTGTAGTTAGTTGAGGAAAATCATTTTGGTGTTGTATTGTCCCACGCCTCAAGTGTCTTTCTGTAGTTATCAATGTAATTTTGTATTTTACATCTTGTCAATCTATGGTCAGTTGATCTCCCATTTATAAGACGATAAGGCAAACACAATGTAGACCTATTTGAGCATTGAGTTTAGCTAAGGAGCGATGAGCAATATGAAAGCATGTACAATTAAATCATAGCCTATAATACTATACAGTTCTAAATATGCCTCATAAGACTGCCGATGTCACTAATCTTATAGGGAGTGTCTACGAAACTAGTAAAAACTGGCAATTCAAATACTTTCCTATTAATTCCAATTTACTTAAATAATATTGACATATATATATATATTTGTGTATATGGGTAGCCTACAGTAATTGTATCAACCAAAACTCTGAACATACAAAGTCATTTAAAGGTCCAATGCAGCTATTTTTATCTCAATATCAAACCATTTCTGGGTAACAACTAAGCTCCTTACTGTGTTTGTTTTCAATTAAATGGTCAAAGAGAAACAAAAATAGCAAAGAGCAATTCTCAAGCAAGAATTTATCTAGGACTGTCTGGGAGTGGTCTGAGTTGGGAGTGGAAAACTGAAAACTGAAAACGCTCTTTCGTTTTGGTCTATTAACTAATTTACTGCCTGGTAATATCACCAGGCAGGCCAAAACTCCATCCCACCAAAACAGGTAGAAATTTCAGGCAGTCTTTTCAAACAGCTCTTACACTAAAAGTGCATTGTCATCATTTTCACAATTTCACTTTTTTATTTCAACCTCTTAGTGTTCACTTCAATCACTGTAGATTAAGGGGTGGAGACAGGTTAAAGAAGGATTTTTAAGCCTTGAGACAATTGATACATGGATTATGCATATATGCCATTTGAGGGTGAATGGGCAAGACAAAAGATTTAAGTGTCTTTGAACGGGGTATAGTAGTAGGTGCCAAGCGCACCGGTTTGAGTGTGTCAAGAACTGCAACGCTGCTGGGGTTTTCACGCTCAACAGTTTCCCGTGTGTATCAAGAATGGTCAACCACCCAAAGGATATACAGGCAACTTGACACAACTGCAGGAAGCATTGGAGTCAACATGAGGAATGCTTTCGACACCTTTTAGAGTCCATGCCCTAACGAATTGAGGCTGTTCTGAGAGCAAAAGGGGGTGCAACTCAATATTAGGAAGGTGTTCCTATAAAACACAGAAAAATCACATTTTTGACTGCACTGGGCCTTTTAAACATAGATTTGAAAGGTGATTTATGCTTGCTGTGTCTGTTCTGTGCCTGGAATGTTCTATATGTAATTATATGGTTCTGTGTTCCTGACAGAGAACTAGAGAGTGCCATGATCGCCATCATCCATGTGTTCCATAAATACTCGGGCCACAAGTGCAAGCTGAAGAAGGCAGAGCTCAAAGAACTTGTCAATAATGAGATGAGTCACTTCATAATTGTGAGGCACTCTCTGTGTGTATCCCAAATGGAACCCTACCCTCTTAGGAAAAAAGGTGCTATCTAGAACCTAAAATAATTATTTGACTGTCACCATCTAGGTCTAGGATAGCCCTTTGAAGAACCCTTTTTGGTTCCAGGGTATAAATGACCCTTTTGGGTTCCATGTAGAACCCTTTCCACTGAGGGTTCTACATGGAACCCAGAAGGGTTCTTTCTAACTGGAACCAAAAAAAGTTCTCATATGGGGACAGCCGAATAACCTTTTTTCTAAGAGTGTATTCCCTATATAGTGCACTACTTTTGACCAGAGCAGTACAGGCCCTGGACAAGTGTAGTGCACTATAATAGGGAATAGGATGCCATTTGGGACAGCCCATATGTCTGTCCTCTTGAGTATATTACTACATATGACAACACCCTCTATCATTTAAATTCAGCTGGAGTGTGTCATCATGGTGTTATACCACTGGCCTACATCCAATTAGAAAAATAGGAATATTTTTTTTAGCCTTCTGTAGGAATGAAAAAATTATACAATAATGAATAATATTAAACTGCTGATTGTAATGATTTAGATGAGTATTATATGATTATTATATGATTACACTTTACTTAAAGCCTGCAGGTGAATGCTTTATTACTTGTTATAAGCATGTATGGGCCCATAGGACATTTTCAACTCAATAACCTGACACAAGTTTTAATCAGACACAGATTACTCTTCACAGTTGACTGTTCTTGTCTCTTAAGAATATCCAAGAGAAAGAGACTCTGGATGAGCTGTTTGCAGACCTGGACCAGAACGGAGACCTGGAGATAGACTTCCAAGAGTTTATCGCTCTGATCGCCATGATGACATCAACGTGCCATGATCTCTTCAGCACGGATCACCGCCGTTAGTGACACAATGTAAAGGGGAAGACTTCAGCGAGTGTCTGTGTGTGACCAGCAAAACACACATGCATACTGTGTAACCCTCTCACATAAAGATGATGTAATGATGATAAAGCAACTTTGTTTACATTACATTGATTTTATTATGGTATAATAGTTGTGTTTATAAAAATCAAACAAATCAATGACAACAATACATAGACACTTACATAAAAATCTGTATGGTGAAAATAGTGAAAGAAAACATTGAGTCCACTTGAATTTGGACAGTTGGGTGAGTTTTGAGTCTTGCATTGAGGAGTGATGCATATGAGATGGACCGTTCTATCCCAAAGTGGTCAAAAGGCTATTTGTCTTCCTTTCCCCTTAGATGGCGTTCCATAAATTCCAGGGTCCTCTTCCAGGCGTCCTCTTGGGCGGCAGCGTGGGGTGCCAGGTGCCCTCCCCAGAGAGTGATCACTATATGGAAAAACAACAGGACAGCATGGAAAATAACCTGAAAATACAAATCATAATGTAGTTCTCTCATTTCTGAGATACTGTATGTTAATTATAATGTCTATTACCATTTTGTCAAATACCCTTATTTGGAAACCCTTTCAATTTGAATACATATGTTAGTGCTTGTAAGTGGATATATAAATCAAGAATAAAGGACTGATAAATGTTCTTCAAGACAAATCTTTCAAAGTATGATTATAATTTTAGGATACAATCATGACTATTTGTAAAAAAAAGTATCACTGAAAACAAGGTCATAACTGCATGACAAACTAAATATGAAAGAGAGGTGAAGGTGTGTATGGGAGGAGAGGACCACCCACGTTTCTTGGGTTGTGTGGTCCACATGGAGGCTCGGGCGTTGGGGGTGTAGGGCGGCTCAATCAGGTGACCAGCACCGGGGTATGACAGGCGGGTGAACAGGTGGGATCTACCAGCATCTTTAATCTTCTTCTCAATCTGAAAACCAAGGAAATATCTGTTCATTCAACTGGTCACGGCTTTTGACTTCGACATTGAAAAAGTTATTACTCTCAGCAGCTATGACTAGCACACATTTGTGGCCAAATATATTGGCACCCTTGTACTTTTTAAAAATAATTCCCAATTTCTTCTCAAATCAGTTGAAATTTTAAAAAAAACAACATTTGGGTGTCACACCTTGTTATTGGATTTTCAACATTGCAGAACCACATTTATTGTTGTAAAGAAAATAAAAACATGGCATGGAGAAAATTATTGGCACCCAGGAGCTAGTGGTTGCTTGGTTGCATAGCCTTTGGCCAAGATAACTGCATGCAAAATAAACCTAAATTCTGGGGGAAGTGTTGAATTGAAACAAAATTAGAGCGCTTTGGCAATACAAATCAGCGCTGTGTTTACTGATGACCAAATGAAGCATTCAATGAGAAGAACACCCTCCCTACAATCAAATATGGGGCAGGTTTGATAATGCTGTGGAGTTGCTTTGCTGACTCTAGTACTGGAGGCCTTGAACGTGCACAAGGCATCATTGAAGGTTGTGGTTCTTCCAGCAGGACAAAGACCCCAAACACACATCAAAAAGCATCCAGGAATGGTTAAGAAGGACTGTTCTGCAGAAGAGTCCAGAAAACAGCAGTTGGTGGAGGGCACCCCTCAAATATGGAAGTTTTATACTCAAAAGTGGCCCCAAATTGTCAGGAAAGGTGCACAAAGCTCAATGATGGCTACAAGAAGCATTTGTCTGCAGTTATCTTGGCCAAAGGCTGTGCAACAAAGTACTAGGTCTGGGTTGCCAATAATTAAGCCCATACCATTTGCCTTTATTTTCTCAATTAAAATTGCAAACTTAAGTTTACAAAAATAAAAGTGGTTCTGAAATGTTGAAAATACAATAACAATGTAATGGTAATTTTTTTTAAATTTAAAGTTATTTTAGTAGAAATAAGGACTTATTTAAGAAATGTGCAAGGGTACCAATATATTTGGCCATAACTGTATATACTACCATAGTATGCCATATTGTAGTTTAATGGTAAGGAAATCCCATGAAGTAGGCCTACCTCATCTGCGTTCTCAATAGCTGCACAGCTCAAGTCGTCTTCACCCACAATGTACAGTAGGGGGCAGCACAGGTTTTCAACCTGTACAGATAGATGATATCTTTGTAGATGTACAGGTAGTCTTGTGTAGCAATACCTCCAAATCAAGTTGTTGTCACGCCTCCTTTCCAATTAGGGAAGCCTTGATGAGGCTAATGTACCGGTAACCCTCTGAATCAAATTATACATTAATTGCCACAAAAGATGCACAAGTACTCCTCACACCGATTCTCAAAATAAAATATGTTCTGCTTGAAAAAATGTTTTTTTTTTTTACAATTCTGTGCAGCTGGCTGGAGGGGGTTATTGACCCTATCAATATTTGAGAGGGTCACTCAGGGTCGTACATTTGCTTTGTTCTCAGGTGGAATGTTGTTGGGCGTGGTCACTTCTCTGAAACTGACGTAGCCCTCTTCATCGTAACTCCAGTGCGTCTGATTCCTATAACATAATATAACAGTGGGTGGGATAAGAAAAGAGCAGCATCCCTATTTAAGCAAGAACACAATAGATTGAGAATGGCCTAATTTAGTTTCTGTCAAGTCATCTTTTCAGGCATACTCTCATTCTGAAACCTTATTTCTGTTATATGTTTGCATGGTAACTAACCCTTCAAAGCTTTCTGTTATGCCGTCGCTGTCCGAGAATTTGTTGAAACTTCCTATTGGACCATTCACTCCGATCACACACCTGGGCTGAGGGAGAAAACATTTGTGAATGGGAATACCAGGTATTTCAAACCAGATGCAGTCCTACAAGGAGACTCATATTACTCATCATACTAATAGGCCTTTCATATTTGAATATAGCCTTTAGTCTCTACTTTCTTATTTGCCCAAATGCTGGTCATTCCACCTCAGGCTACATCAGACATAACAGTTCTTGATCACAACACAAGAGGTATAAACATGATTTCATATTTCCAAGGCTAATAGTTGTTTGATGACTAGTAAACAATCATTCAGATGACCACTTCAGGTGGTTGTATGGTCAGACTTACATTGAAATCAATTTGAGTGGCGATTCGCAGAGCCAGGTAGACCCCAAACGAGAGGCCCATGACCCCCATCCTGTCCCCACACACCTGGGGGTGGTCCTGGAGAAACTGTAACGCAGTCTGTCAATGCCCATGGAGAAAACAAGGAGAAAATAAAGTTTTGCTCAGGTGCCAGAATGTTAGGTACATACAGGGGTGAATCACCTTGTTACTTTGAAACATAGCACTACCACCTTATTACCTTGAAGTAGGCATCTCCCACATTGATAGTGTTGAGTGGACCAGGGATGTCTTTATGGCCAAAGTAGGCAAGGGAGAGACTGGCAAAGCCTCGGGAAGCAAACAAGGCTGAGCGGTACTCTATCAGCCCTCCGCCCATACCCCACAGGTCCAACATGGCTGGGAATGGACCTGGACCTATGGAGGCAACAACAGAAAACACCAAATACCCTGAGTATTGGAATAAAGTCTCAGTCATAATACTTTATGTAAAGACACTCTGTAATATATATCGTGCTATAATTGAAGATTCTAAACATGATTTGATATGTACAATGTAAGAAAAAAAAACCTGGGGGTAAGAACAAGGTCCCCACTACTCCGTTCTGCCGGATCTCTGTTCTCCGGACCCCTGGTGCCATGTACCAGCGTTCCACAGTCACTGCAGCCAGCTCCTGTTCCCCTCTCTGTCGCTGCTCCTTGTTGGAACCATGACTGGATGGAACCGGAATGTGACCCTCTAATAAGGACAACTGTACAGAGTACGGAGTCTCAACGTTTTTCTTCCGCAGCCTGTGGGAAAATACACAGATGAAACTGTCACTATCATGGGCTTTGCATACAAAACAAAGACTGTATCCAACCCCTCCTGGACCAATATATATATAATTGTATTATTCTTTATTAACTATCCCTTTAAAAAATATATTTTGTGTTGATTGACTTTGTTGATCAAAAGCATGTGTCTCTGAATCATATTCAATGTGTCCATGGCTTTGCATGATTTGTTAATTATTATCCCTGTTCCCACCTCAGACCCTCTCTCTCTCCAGGTGCAGGCTGCAGGGCCCAGAATAGTCCCATGGGCTCACAGCCCACATAGGAACCCCCTACAGACTCATCCCTGGTCACTGTGAGGAGAAGAGAGTTAGGTGAGGGAGAATGAAGAGAGGGTGAGAGTCTGAGAGGAGAGTATGATAGTTCAAATAAAACAATTTGCTATCAGATTCCCAGTCCCTGCATACTGTAGCTCGGTCACGTGACTCACAGTTGACAACACCCCTCCCATCTGTGTTGTAGTGAGAAAATGCTTCCCACAGGTCACCGTCCTCGTTATGCATCCGGGCACGCACCGTAATAGGTGAGTGAGGGGGGAGGTGACGTCCCTCTAGGGTAATCGGCTCATCTATGAGGGCGCGGTTGGGCTTGGCTGTCAAAAAGGGAGCTGGTCTACATGTCTTCCATCTCACTTGGCCTAAGAAGCACACCGAAACAACATGGGATCAAACAAGGGATTTTGCACTTCATGTAATTTAGTTACTGTGGCTGCTTCATAGCTCTGGTGAGACACAGGTGTTTCAGTAAATGGAAAATGTGGGAAAGTCAAGGTAAAAGAAAGATAGTCACATAGAACATGTGTCACGCCCTGGCCTTAGTATTCTGTGTTTTCTTTATTATGTTGGTTAGGCCAGGGTGTGACATGGGTGATTTATGTGTCTTGTTTTGTCTAGGGGTTTTGTAGTCTATGGGGTTGTGTTCAGTTGAGTGTTCTAGGTAAGTCTATGGTTGCCTGGAGTGGTTCTCAATCAGAGGCAGGTGTTTATCGTTGTCTCTGATTGGGAACCATATTTAGGCAGCCATATTCTTTAGGTATTTTGTGGGTGATTGTTCCTGTCTCTGTGTTTTGCAACAGTTAGGACTGTTTCGGTTTTTCCCACGGTTTCTTATTTTGTATAGTGTTCACGGTTTCATCTTTCATCAAAGAGGTTTATAAATAACCGCGCTGCATTTTGGTCCTCCGATCCTTCCCAGGATGAAAACCGTTACAACATCATCTGTATTGACAAGGACAAAAGTTTGGTCAATGTAATGTGCTTCCAGAGGGATATGACGTCTTTTAAAGTGAATAAACGGAGAAAGAAAACT
Organism: Oncorhynchus kisutch; assembly: GCF_002021735.2. Taxonomy (NCBI): domain Eukaryota; kingdom Metazoa; phylum Chordata; class Actinopteri; order Salmoniformes; family Salmonidae; genus Oncorhynchus; species Oncorhynchus kisutch. Next base: position 39,736,888 of record NC_034174.2, read on the forward strand.
ACGTCAGTATTTTTTAAACCTTCCTTTTTGGACTTGACGTGTCAATGTACGGCTCATAATACACCATCTGTAATCTTCTCCTGTCGGAGAAAGGCACGCAATACTTAGTGAACGCGCATTTTCAAATTCTACATATTGGAATTCGTAACATATCATGCGAATTGGAGGACATAACACATCATCATGCAAAATGGATGATGGATATCCACAAATGTATACATACATTCTTCTACTTATTTGGACAGTAGAGCTAAAATGTTTAATTTGGCTCTATACTCCACCATTTTGGATTTGTGATCAAATGTTTCCTATGAGGAGACAGTACATCTAGTCCCCATTTGAAGGTGTTATAAGTATTTGGACAAATGACTTATAGTGTATTAGAGTAGTGAAAAGTATTTGTAGTATTTGGTCGCATATTGCTAGCACGCGATGCCTACATCAAGCTTGAGACTCTACAAACTTGCTGTGTGCATTTGTAGTATGTTTTGGTTGTGTTTCAGATTATGTTGTGCCCAATGATAAATTATGTATTGTGTCATTTTGGAGTCACTTAGTGTAAATAAGAATAGAATATACCATTTTATGTAACACTTCTAAATGAATGGATACTCCCATGATTATGGATAATCCTGTATGAATTGTGAATAATGAGTGAGAAAGTTGCGGGTGGTCAAAGATCATACCCCTAAGACATGCTAACCTCCCCTGTTATTAGTAATGGTGAGAGGTTAGCATGTCTTGGGGGTATGATCTTTGACCACCTGTAACTTTCTCACTCATCATTCAGGATTATCTGTAATCGCATGATCAAATTGACAGGTGACTCCTGCTCGCTGGAAAAACTTTGGCTTTCTCGCCCGGGGAAGGCAGCTTGTAAAACGATTAAACTGTTAATAATTTAGTCTACCATGTTTCTAATTTTGAGAATAAAAATGTAATATTAGGATATCATTCCACAAATTGTACAGAGAGCATACATCACATTTCTATAGTTTCTGGATCATTTGGAACTTGCCAGAAGATGCCGTCGCTACCATCACGCTTGTTTACACTGAGCTGCACTGAGGTCGGAATGCAATCATGGTTACATTAAGACACCATGGAGCCAACGCGAGATATGGGTCGGAAAACCTACCTCAATGCAGGGATGGGATATGCCACTGTACTCAATGTTACCTTTATCCACACTGCTCCATCAAGAAGACTGAAATACTGCTAGTTTTCCCATAAAACTGCCCTTTTTGTCCTCATGATAGATACCAGTAGCCACAGCAGCCATAATGGAATGGCGAGTCGCGTTGAACAACAAAGGAGCTGATATGCTGACACTGCCATTCCAAAATGGCCACGGTGGCTACTGCTTGCTAGCATGAGGGCAAAAAGGGCCGTTTTCCAGGAAAACTAGCAGTATATAAATCTTCTCAATGGAGCAGTGTGGATAAAGGTCAAATTTGAGTTTTCCGACCCATATCTTGCTCCGGCACCAGATCTTAATGTAACCACGATTGCGTTCCAACCTCAGTGCAGCTCAGTGTAAACTAGCATAACGGTAGGGTCGGTATCTTCTACCGTTATGCTAGTGATGGACAATTGATTGGCAGGTGGAATGATGCCCAATGAGGTTGCAAACTAAAAGTGGGAGGCGGGATCAGGTCAGCCCAGTATTGTCCAATGAGGTTGCATGGCGGGCCCAAGTCTGCTCAGTGAACACCAAAGAGCACGTGCACATAACAGTTTTGTTTTTACTCTCTTTATGCACACGTTACAGGACTCGAGAACAATGATGTGATATACATGTCCAGGTAACTGCCAAAATAAAGGAAACGCCAACATAAAGTTGGGGGCTTTGGGTCACCACGAGCCACCAAAGCTGTCAGAACAGCTTCAATGCGCCTTGACATAGATTCTACTAGTGAGTTCTAGGGAGTTTTTCCTAGCCACCGTGCTTCTACACCTGCATTGCTTGCTGTTTGGGGTTTTAGGCTGGGTTTCTGTACAGCACTTTGAGATATCAGCTGATGTACGAAGGGCTATATAAATAAATTTGATTTGATTTGATTTGATTAGTGTCTGGAACTCTATTGGAGGGATGCGACACCATTCTTCCAAAAGAAATTCCATCATTTGGTGTTGGAAAATGCTGTCTCAGACGCTGTTCCAGAATCTCCCATGAGTGTTAAATTGGGTTGAGATCTGGTAACTGAGACACTCACCCTTTAAACCCCCTATGCTCCTTTGAGACCCCTCTTTCAAAGTCACTGAGATCTCTTCTTCTAGCCATGGTAGCCATAATAATGGGCAACTGGGCATTTTTATTGGGTCCTTGCTATCCAGAATCCTTGGGATTTCCCTACCCCATTGAAGTTTAAATGTAAAATGGTAAGGGTTATGGTTAGGGGTAGGATAAGGACATCCCAAGGATTCCAGATAGCGCTACCCTTTTTATATACATGACCCTAAGTGTAATAGTTGTTCAAATACTTTGTGAATTTCACCAGGTTCAGATATTAATATAGCATGTTGATTTATTACTATGCATGCCTGCATCCTGGGAATAGGGGTACGCATATTTACGTTTTGCCCTGCTGAAATCATTTTGATGCACTATGAGAGGTAGGCACGCTTTTTCTGTCGTCTTCAGAAAAGTTAGATTCCTTCATGCACAAAGTCATGACACACAGTGTTTTGTTCATTAATAATGTTGTATATTTAGAGTTTACTCATAAGAGTATGGTATTGTTGATGCAATTGTAATTGTACTTTTTAGGATGATATTAACATTCTGAACTCAACATGTGGTTACTAGCTAGCTAAGGTATTGTATGTGTGAACGATGGCTAGCTTCTCGACTGATCCCAGTCATTTGTATTGTGCGTCTGTTGTAGAAAAGAGGTGACGATTGGCAGAACATATTTGTGCTCTACAAATGTGAGAGAGAATTCTGATATTAAAACAACCTGATCTCCGAAGTCCATGTCTTTAGTCTCAATCGATCACACACACAACGCAGAGGTACAGCGGTGCAGTACAGCACCGGTTACATAAGCATGATGGGATGTTTGAATGGCTTAATTAACTCAGGAACCACGCCTGTGTGGAAGCACTTGCTTTCAATATACTTTGTATCCGTCATTTACTCAAGTGTTTCCTTTGTTTAGGCAGTTACATGTATGTGACGTGTACACGATTGTGCATAATTTTTGGAACCCTTTTTTGGCTCTTGAGCGCTACTTTCAAAACTTCTGGCTTAAAAGTAAACAAAGCCTTTGTAGCATCACTTTAATCTATCACTTTCTTACCCACTGCAGGCTGGACACATCCTATCTTCCTGTCGATGTTAACCCATTGAAGCACAAACTTGTCTGAGAGACGACATAGCACCGACACACACATGTGTGCTCTAAGCATGCTAGCCAGTCAGTACTCCCTATGTAGAGAAGAACATGTGCAATGATCAAACATACAGATGAGAATATAAAATATTATTAAGTGTTTGTGAGAGTTTTTGTTGTCTTACCCGGAGTAGCCTAGTATTGAAGTAATGTTTCTCTAGCTCACGGTAGTTATTTTGTCTCTAACAGAGACTGAACTTCAACCTCTATCTTGTGCAACTTACCAACTTCCCAGCCCAATGTCACTGTTTCGGGAGTGAATTTTTTATTAGAGTACTTGGGGCCTCATTTATAACTGTTGCGTCCATTTCACACTAAATATCTGCATGCAGCATTTCGTAAAAGACTGTGCACATACAAATATATTGAGATTTATATTTGGAGCACACCATACATAGGCATGTTTCCTGTTATAAATCAGCCCCGTCAAATCAAATTTAATTTGTCACATGTGCCGAATACAACGGGTGTAGACCTTACCGTGAAATGCGTACTTACAAGCCCTTAAACAACAATGCAGTTAAGAAAATAGAGTGAAGTGAATATCTACTAAATAAACGAAAGTAAAAAAATATTATAAAAAAAGTTATAACAATAATGAGGCTATATACAAGGTGTACCGGTACCGAGTCAATGCGTGGGGGTACAGGTTATTCGAGGTAATTTGTACATGTAGGTAGAGGTAAAGTGATTATGCATAGATAATAAACAGCGAGTAGAGTAGCAGCAGTGTAAAAACAAAGGGGGTTGGTGTCAATGTAAATAGTCCGGGTGGCCATTTGATTAATTGTTCAGCAGTCTTATGGCTTGAGGGTAGAAGCTGTGTTGAGGATCAGCGTGGCAGATGTGTTGTTGCCTACCCTTAACACCTGGGGGGTGGCCCATCAGGAAGTCCAGGATCCAGTTGCAGAGGGAGGTGTTTAGTCTGAGGGTCCTTAGCGTAGTGATGAGCTTTGTGGGCACTACGGTGTTGAACGCTGAGCTGTAGTCAATGAACAGCATTCTCACATAGGTGTTCCTTATTCCCAGGTGAATAAGGGTAGTGTGGAGTGCGATTGAGATTGCGTCGTCTGTGGATCTGTTGGGGCGGTAGGCGAATTGGAGTGGGTCTATGGTTTCCGGGATGATGGTGTTGATGTGAGCCATGACCAGCCTTTCAAAGCACTTCATGGCTACTGACGTGAGTGCTGTGGGGTGGTAGTCACTTAGGCAGGTTACCTTTGCTTTTTTGGGGCACAGGGACTATGGTGGTATGCTAGAAACGTGTAGGTATTACAGACTCGGTCAGGGAGAGGTTGAACATGTACGTGAAGACACTTGCCAGGTGGTCCGCACATGCTCTGAGTACACGTCCTGGTAATCCGTCTGGCCCTGCGGCCTTGTGAATGTTAACCTGTTTAAATGTCTTGCTCACATCGGCTAAGGAGAGTGTGATCACACAGTCGTCTGGAACAGCTGGTGCTCTCATGCATGCTTCCTTGTTGCTTACCTCGAAGCGAGCATAAAAGGCATTTATCCCGTCTGGTAGGCTCGCGTCACTGGGAAGCTCGAAGCTGGGTTTACCTTTGTAGTCCATAATAGTTTGCAAGCCCTGCCATATCAGACGAGGGTCAGAGCCGGTGTAGTAGGATTCAATCTTAGTCCTGTATTGACGCTTTGCCTGTTTGATGGTTTGTCTGAGGGCATAGCATCTGGATTAGTGTCCCGCTCCTTGAAAGCGGCAGCTCTTGCCTTTATGACGGTGCAGATGTTGCCTGTAATCCATGGCTTCTGGTTTTGATATGTACGTACGGTCACTGTGGTGATGACGTCATCAATGCACTTATTGATGAAGCCAGTGACTGAGGTGGTATACTCTTCAATGCCATTGGATGAATCCCGGCATTTTGAAACTGTGCGCGCGTGAACGAGTATTATAGCTTCACCTGAAAAATGCCCATCATTATGGTGACAATAACACCCCTATTTGTTGTATACTTTGGAAGTATTAGTATTAGAATTAGGCCGAGGCAGTTTCTAAAGGAAATAGCAATGGCGAACTTGATAAAATGTCTTTGGAGGTTTGATGGCAGAATGTTATACTTTTGTAGTGACATTTGCTGTAGGCCTTGGCTATCTGACAAACAAAATGTTTCAGAAGGACAAAATCTATTTCAAATTGCTGAGGACCTGTAAACAGATCGTTTGATCATTTGTTAGTGTCTAATGTTTTGTATTGACTTTTTCCTTGAACCTATACGCTGCACTGCCTGCGAATTCTGAAACACTGTCTACTTACAGTGCTGGCCATACACACTTCAATGCAAAAAAATACTGTCAATGCAAGAAAATACTGTCAGTTCACCTGTTAAATTATACAGTATGGTTATAAACCACCATCTCTATCTTATTCTTAGAGCAAAATACTTTAAATAATAGCCTATCTAATAGGCCCAATTAAATGAGAGATGCACATGGTATTTGTTTGTAGGATACTTTGGGGAAAAGGTGAGGCCAGAGAAGGTAAGGAATTTATTCTGCAAAGGTTATACAAATATTTACTTTGTTTAGAAATGAAATATTGTCTACTTGAAATTACACTATTACACTATTCAGACTTAGAGAAGTAGCCTATAATTGTCTGTTCTACTGTTATTAAACTGTGCTCCGGATCAGATGGCATAGAGCAAAATACTACAGTGGCGACCCGCCATTCAGGGCAGGTGGGGTGAGCCCTTATGCCCTTGGGGGAAACCCCGATACCACCTTGGAGGGCGGTCCAAATGATTAGCCAAGCAAGGGAAGTTTGCAACGTAAGCCCCTCAGCCCTCGTTTTTAGTCGAGTTTGCGAGTGTACAATTATGTTCACTCCGGGGCCTGAAACTCCCCATAATTCAATTTGCGATGATTGTACATCCGCGAAGAAAGGTCTGCCAAAACTTTAAAACAACATCAATGGAGAAGTCAACATACAAGTGTAAGTAAAAATGAATGCAAATTGTGGTACTAATGCACATGACGGCACAAATATATCTCGTAAAAAGTAAATATGTTTTTGTTTGGTTATCTTTTGGAAATTGTAGAAATAAAACATTTTCCTTCAGAAGTTCCAGCTAGGCAGGCTAACGTTAGTTAGCTAATTAATTTGCTAGCTATCATACAGTAGACATACAGTATATTAATAATTATATAGTTAACATAAGTAGATATGCAATCATAATTGACTGTAGAGCATATAAAGCACCCACAAGCTACCGGTGGCTGAAAACACAATCATCGCAGAATGAATGAGTGTCGAATTTCCGGGCAAGGGCGGTCCGTTTAAAAATCATTCCTTCTTCCCTCGCCCTGCAAGTGTATACTCGTCAGACGTCATCAGAAGTGTCCACTTAATTCGCCTGAGGTAGTGTATCTCATGATAAGCTGTGGACCACACTACTTACCAAGAGAGTTTTCCGCACTGAGCTAAAGGCTAGAGCTGCCACTTTCAAGGAGCAGGACTCTAACCCGGAAGCTTATAGGAAAACCCGCTATGCCCTCCGAAAAACTATCAATCAGGAAAAGCATCAATACAGGACTAAGATCGAATCGTACTACACCGGTACTGACGCTCATCGGATGTGGCAGGGCTTGCAAACCATTACAGGCTACAAAGGGAAGCACAGCCAAGAGCTGCCCAGTGAAACGAGCTAAACTACTTTCTACGCTCACTTTGAGGCAAATAACACTGACATATGCATGAGAGCACCAGCTGTTCCGGAAGACTGTGTGATCACGCTCTCCACAGCCGATGTGAGTAAGACCTTTAAACAGGTCAACATTCACAAGGCCGCAGGGCCAGACAGATTACCAGGACGTGCACTGCGAGCATGCGCTGACCTACTGGCAAGTGTCTTCACTGATATTTTCAACCTCTCCCTGTCTGAGTCTGTAATACCAACATGTTTTAAGCAGACCACCAAAGTCCCTGTGCCCAAGAACACTAAGGTAACCTGCCTAAACAACTACCGAACCGTAGCACTCATGGCTGTAGACATCAAATACTTTGAAAGGCTGGTCATGACTCACCTCAATACCATCATCCCAGAAACCCTAGACCCACTCCAATTTGCATACCACCCCAACAAATCCACAGATGATGCAATCTCTATTGCACTCCACACTGCCCTTTCCCACCTGGACAAAAGGAACACCTATGTGAGAATGCTATTCATTGACTACAGCTTAGAGTTCAACACCATAGTGCCCTCAAAGCTCATCAATAAGCTAAGGACCCTGGGACACCCCCATTCTCATCAACGGGGCTGCAGTGGAGCAGGTTGAGAGCTTCAAGTTTCTTGGTGTCCACATCACCAACAAACTAACATGGTCCAAGCACACCAAGACAGTTGTGAAGAGGGCACAACAAAACCTATTCCCCCTCAGAAGACTGAAAAGATTTTGCATGGGTCCTCAGATCCTCAAAAGGTTCTACAGCTGCACCATCGAGAGCATCCTAACTGGTTGCACCACTGCCTGGTACGGCAACTGCTCAGCTTCCGACCGCAAGGCACTACAGAGGGTAGTGCGAACGGCCCAGTACATCACTGGGGCCAAGCTTCCTGACATCCAGGGCCTCTATACCAGGCAGTGTCAGAGGAAGGCCCTAAAAATGGTCAAAGACTCCAGCCACCCTAGTCATAGACTGTTCTCTCTGCTACTGCACGGCAAGTGGTACCGGAGCACCAAGTCTAGGTCCAAGAGGCTTCTAAACAGCTTTTACCCCCAAGCCATAAGACTCCTGAACATCTAGTCATATGGCTATTTGCAGTGCCCCCTCACCCCCTCTATACACCAGTGCTACTCTCTGTTGTCATCTATGCATAGTCACTTTAATAACTCTACCTACATGTACATACTACCTCAACTAACCGGTGCCTCCAAACATTGACTCTGTAATCGTACCCCCCTGTATATAGTGTCACTATTGTTATTTTACTGCTGCTCTTTAATTACTTGTTACTTTTATGTCTTATTCTTATCCATATTTTTTGAAACTGCATGGTTGGTTAGGGGCTCATAAGTAAGCATTTCACTGAAATACCTTTGTATTCGGAGAATGTGACTGATACAATTTGATCTGATAATACAGCCTAGGAAATAGATGCCTGTTTCTAATTATTTTAGAATGCAAACGAATCATCGTCACCCATCGCGCCACAAAAGCTGCGACCCTTGTAACAGTAGACTTTACGTCCGTCCGCTCGCCCCGACTTGGGCGCGAACCAGGGACGCTCTGCACCACTACTTCAAGGTCTCAGAGCAAGTGACGTCACAGGTTGAAACGCCACTAGCGCGCACCACTGCTAACTAGCTAGCCATTTCACATCGGCTACACAAAGATAAACTAAATTGATGTTCTCTCTTTTCTCTAACGGCAAACGATTGCATCTTGTTATTAACCTTATTTATTTGTTATGAACAAACCTGTCCATCTTATCCCCATTTACACAAAATAATAGGTATAATGTAGTGAACATTATGCCATAATCCAGTCCATGTATTGGCACTGTGGGATTCCAGTCTCATGTTTTACAGTAGCCAGACGGTAGGAGTGATATGCCATGTAAATTATGTAATGCCAGCATATCTCGGAGTAAAGGGCTTGTACGAACGCCCCGGCCACAGTTCTTATAAACATACGCAACCTGAACAACTGTGGCTGTTACACTAGGTTGCTTGCAATTGTAACGGGTGTGAAATAGCTAGCTAGTTAGCGGTGGTGGGCGCTAAATAGCGTTTCAACCGGTGACGTCACTTGCTCTGAGACCTTGAAGTAGTGGTTTACCTTGAAGTAGTGGTTTACATTACTTGTGAGAGAGAAGTAAGCAAAGCATTTAAGCAACGGTAATTGTTTCAAAACGTTGATATGGCATTGTCTTGGAGACCTACCTAATATGTGTTGTGTTGATCGCTAGAAACTTTCATTTGTTTCCTCTTGGCCCTGCAAACTTTCAGGGCCCATCCAGTAAAGTGTGAGAAACGGAGGAAAGAAATGTGTGTCAAAATAAAAGTCTCAGAATAATTAAATACATTACTGCAACTTGTGAAGGCCTTAAAACAAAATCCTAACACCAGAAGTAGTAACCTCGGCAGCCAAAAGCAGTGAAAAAATAACGTTTTTATTCAACCTTTTTTTCAATCATTTTTCAAATAGCCGGATTTCCCTTCCCATTCCAGATACAACATACTTTTCTTGTGAAATAGAGGAACATCTCTTCCGGGTTGATTGTGTTGCTGTTTTCTGTTATTCGTCATCAGCTCCAGGTTATCTCGTAGCTTTATGGTGGGATTTAATGTCTGTTGTACTTTTGGATATCTCACTACCTAACACTCCGACTCGATATTGAATATCAGTAAAAGTAGGCGACGCTTTGTAAAGTCAATAATACCTACTGCTAACAAGACAGCTAGTTATGTTAGGTAGGTAGCTAGCTAGGTTGCCAGGTAGAAGACACCGACCCTACGGTTAAGCTTGTTTACACTGAGCTCGGAAAGCCATCGTGGTAACATTAAGACACAATTGAGCCAGCGCAAGATATGGGTTCGGAAAACGTACCTCAATGCAAGGATATGATATGCAACTGTACTCCAAAGGGTACCTTTATCCACACTGCTCCACGGAGAAGATTGAAATACTATTAGTGTTCCTATGTTGTTCAACACAACATGCCATTTCATAATGGCTACTGGTAAGCTAGCATGATGACGAAAAGGGCTTCATTCTGGGAAAAAAGGAGAAGTATTTAGATCTTCTCGATGGAGCAGTGTGAAATTCGTAACATTGAGTACATTGCATATGCCGTCCCAGTATTGAGGTACGTTTTCCAACTCGTATCTCTCGCCAGCTCCAAAGGTGTCTTAATGATGATTGCGTCCCGACCTCAGTGCAGCTCAATCAGTGTAAACAAGCGAAATGGTAGGGTCGGTATCTTCCGGAAAGCTAGCTAGGAAGCTATCAACCAGTTGTTGACGTACTGCTAGCAAGCCAGTCAGCCAATGTCGGTCAGCTATCAAGTAGCTAGATTTTTTATACAAGAGGTCATGTAAAACACGCGTTTGTCACTTAGTTAGCTAATTCACAGTTAGCTAGTTCGTTGGCAAGTAAGCCTAGCAATGTTGTTAGCCTAACTAGCCAACTAGAATAATGCTTATAACAGCTAGTTAGCTAGGTCGTCATGTACTAGTTAGCTAACTCAATTGAAATGAATATGTGAAATATCTGCCATTTCATTTCAGGTCTTGAGTCACTGACTCCCTATACATCAGAGGAGTAGCCTTGCACTAACTGTCAGCTGCTCGGGGTTCCCTGTGTCCCCTCCTTAAGCGTTGGAATGGGCAGTCATTTCCGCAGCTACATCTGGGACCCGGTCCTCATCTTGTCCCAGATTGTGTTGATGCAATGCATCTACTACAGCTTTCTGGGTCTGTGGCTGGCTGGAGTGGATAGTCTCGTACAAACCAACAGATCACTGGACCAGATCTTCAGTTATGAGGTGTGTCCTCGTGAAATGTGTCCTAGATGATTTTCTATTTATTCTTTTGAGTTGACAGTGGACTGATTCATAACATGGCTCTATGCTTGCAGGTTCTTGGTTTTGCAACAATGCAGGGCAGACTCTCAATGATGGCATTCATCTTGAACTCGCTTACCTGGTAAGTGAATGGGCCTAAAAGTTGATTTATTGCTTGATATGGCTCCGTACATCTGATGCAAATGGGGGCCTCCGAAGGACTGCGGAGGCCAAATCAAAGTCTGCATTGCGACCATGCGAGGGCTCCATATAGCACCACATTGACATGATTAGGTGAGGGTGGTATGTCGTGCATAAACACAAACTCCTTTCCTTGACAGTAGCTCTGCTCCTCAAAGTGCAAGAAGTATGAATGCCCTAACTTCTGCAGAGGCTATGTTGTCCAACCACTCTGGGTAAAAGTGCGATTTGGTGATGAAATTTCACTTCCTTATGTTATAAAATGCATTTTACCAAGATAAATATGATTATAATGTTCTGAGTTGTTCAGCGGAGTCCTTCTCTAACATATCATTAACATTATATCCAAAAAGTCAGATTTCGTAAGCTAATACATTGGAGCTCTTGAGAGAGCGGTGCGCTTTCTCACAGGGACTTTTTGATGATTTTACATGTTGTGGTCATCTGCAAAGTTGTTTCCGTTGGTCGCAAAAAGCTAAATTAGCATGACGTGCTGAATTAAATGTAAAAGGCTTTGAAAATAAAGAACTTGCGGTATGCTCAGTGCTTCGTTGACATTTCAGAGATTTTGTGATAAATCTCCTTAAAAGAACAGGAATTTCACATGAATATGAAAACGTCTACTAAAATATAAAAATACTACATATCTCGTCTCAAAATAGATGTCTATTTTACCTTTGAATTGTTTACATCCTCCGGATTTGAGAAGAAACATGAATTCAACGGTGAGCCTGTTGCATAGCGTCCAGCCTAGGTGACGCAATGCTATTTTCCAGATTTTTGACTACTTATTTGTCTAGTCTCAATTGATTTAGTCACCCTAATGTTGGCCATCCTACAAGGGTAAAAACTCCAATAACTTTTTATGATAGAGACATGAGGTTTGGACCATTTTGTTTTCTTAGAGGAGTATCTACACAATTAACATTTATTTTGGGCTCCCTGGCCTAAATCTGAGTGCTACATGTTCACTCAACACTTCACTGGTATGAAGAAGTCTAGTCATGTACCACTGATAAAAGGCTGGCATATTATGAGGTCAATAATCCATTATGCTCTATAATAGACTACAATCTTAAAGAGATACTTTATCTACTTCCCCAGAGTCAGATGAAGTCGTCGATACCATTTGTATGTCTCTAAATGCAGTTTGAAGGAAGTTGCTAACTAGCGCTTGACCAATTGCAAACTAGTGTTAGCACAATGACTGGAAGCATTCTACTACATACTATAGACTTCCAGTCATTGCTAGATAGAGCAAATGCTAACTTCCTTCACACTGGACACAGAGACATACAAATGGTATCCATGAGTTCATCTGACTCGGGAAGTAGATAAAGGGCCTCATTGTCAAAATCCCAATGTATCCCTTTAATGTTTGATAATTTGACTTAACTATGAGCTATGAATAAAACGTTTTTTAATTATTTTTTTTACATTTACACATGCACTTCAATTGAAAGATCAACCTGTTTTGAGTCATGTTGTCCTTCATCGTGCATCTGTCTCCCTGTTTCGTCAGTGCCCTGGGCCTGTGGTTCTTCATCCGCCGAGGGAAGCAATGTCTGGACTTCACCGTCACTGTGCACTTCTTCCACATGATAGGCTGTTGGATTTACAACGCCCACTTCCCGGCGGCCCTGTCCTGGTGGCTGGTCAACGTGGCCTGCATGGCTCTGATGGCCGTGATTGGAGAGTACCTGTGCATGCGGACGGAGCTCAGGGCCATCCCAGTCAACAGTGGACCTAAGTCTAACCTCTGACCTGACCCAACTCTGTGACACTGACTTACCCCCTGTGAATTGTTCACCTACAGTTATCTGTACAGTATGATGTGGGGTATGACATTTGTGCCCAAAGACTTGGTGGGACTGGGAAGTGAGCTGCAGTAACACAGTAGTTGTATCTAGAGACAGAGATGCTCAGAGTTGGAAGATTGCACACCTCTCAATGGATTCAAGGACTTGGAGATAAACTGAATTGGTTCTGGTTGCTGTATTAATTTTTACACATGTACTACACATCTAAGAGTGAATGCTAACTTCTTCCTTGAACCACAGACTATGATACCACTTTCTTTGAGACTGTTTGAAGCAGAGTTTAGTTACAAAGTGTTACAAAGATCTGAATAGTTTCATAATTGTATTAAATTATGATATCACATGATGAATATAGAGAAATGGTTGTCATGGACATGCTTTTCGGTTATGTCCTATAAAGTTGAGAGAGAAAAAAGTGCAGCTTTAGTTGAGCCAGTTGAATGATAAATATTGAACATGGTACAATAACAAACTAGTCATACATGTAAAGAACGGATCACCAAATATGGAGTTCAATTTTATTCCTCATTAAAGTATGTGAGCTTGAGAGATGAACGGAATCAGCAAAGCTTAACCATACAATCAACGTTAGGAAGTTAACGTGACAAGAAAGCACATGAAAGTAGGCCTACTGAGCCATGTAATGGGAGCAGAAATTAAGAATTTAAATACAGTACTTAATACAGGCTTTTTGTAAATAATGTACTCTGTAGTTGGTGTCTCTGAAAGACCACATACATATTGAATTCTTACATCCTGTAGTGTTTCAGGAGCAGCAAGTATCTGATAATCATTCCTCGCTCAGCACGATGCTATTGGTTTTAAAGTGTTGCGTGTATATGATGGGATGCTGTGGAGAGCAGATGGTCCCTCTGGAGATGGTCTGTCAGCCACCAGCTGTGTTATGACAGGATGCTGTCACTGTGTGTCTGACTGCTCGCTGGTGCCATGGCTAGTCTATGGTAAGTTTAAATGTAAACCTACTTTAGTAAGCATCATGCTCAGTGTTAATGGTTGTCTGCTGATTTTCAACACACTTTCTCTTTCCTTCTCATAGTCTGAAAATTATTTTTACAAAAAAATAACCTGACCTTTCACATTTTTGAATCTTAATTCGGAACTTCTGTTTAATTTGAATTGCAGTGGAAATCAGGACTATGCAGTGTAATGTTTCCACACCAACTTTCTCCTCTAGCTTTGGTGCTAAGGGGTTTTATATCACCAAGTTGTTGAACTCTTAGTAAGTTTGATCGTTTGAAGTCTCGAAGGGAAACTCTGCCGCTTTTCAACCTCATTAATGTTCTCCAGTACCATTGTCTACATATGTGAAAGCGATCTGTGGTTAAAACGATTAGAAAAAAGGTAATAAAAAATGCTTCTCTCTGACATCACATGGTAGGATTAAAAGTAACCAAGAGGGAGGGTATTGTCTTGCACCCCACTTCACCTCGAATGTCAAAGTTTAAAAATCACTGTTTAAAAAAACCTGTTTTAACCTTTGATGATGTCATCAAAAAGACACAGTATTCACAGATGTAGATACTGGATTGGTGCTGGAGATAATTAATATGAGGTTGAAAAGTGGTGGAGTTGCCCTTTAAGACCAAATCCTTTGTTTTTGTTTTATTGTCACAGCAAAGAGTGCTTCTCTTCACATCACAGATTTTCCTGGGATGGTTTTTCTCAGATTTTAAACCACAACTTGTTTTAAAAAATATACATTTTAAGCCATTTATGTAATAAAGCTAATGAAACTATAATTGCCTGCAGTATTGTAAATGCGTTTGTTGAAAGTTCGCTCTTGTTGTGGATTTAATCTATTCAAATCAAATCAAATTTGATTTGTCACATGTGCCGAATACAACAGGTGTAGGTAGACATTACCGTGAAATGCTTACTTACAAGCCCTTAACCAACAATGCAGTTTTAAGAAATATAAGAGTAAAGGAAATATTTACTAAATAAACTAAAGTTTAAAAAAATTAACAGTAACAATAAAATAACAATAATGAGGCTATATACAGGGGGCACCGGTACCGAGTCAATGTGGGGGGGTACAGATTAGTCGAGGACATTAATATGTACAGCATCAGTCAAAAGTTTGGACACACCTACTCATTCAAGGGTTTTTCTTTATTTGTATAATAGTGAAGACATCAAAACTTTTAAATAACACATATGGAATCATGTAGTAACTGAAAAAGTGTTAAACAAATCAAAATATATTTTATATTTGAGATTCTTCAAAAGTAGCCACCCTTTGCCTTGATGACAGCTTTGCACACTCTTGGCATTCTCTCAACCAGCTTCATAAGGCCTTCCTTTGACACCGCCTGGTAAAGAGGTCCTGGATGGCAGGAAGCTTGGCCCCAGTGATGTACTGGGCCGTACGCACTACCTGTAGAGCCTTGTGGTCGGAGGCCGAGCAGTGGCCATACCAGGCTGTGATGCAACCAGGATGCTCTCGATGGTGCAGCTGTAGAACTTTTTGAGGATCTGAGGACCCATTAGACCAGTAGACGATAAGCACCAAGGAAAGTCATGGATCATCTAATTTTCTTATACTTTGAAAAATGTCTCTGTAAGTAAGTGCAATTCAATAGTTTATACTTCTTCCATCACTGGAACCAATGTTAAGATTATTTATACTTTTCATCAATAACATAGATCTGAATATTCAGTCGTTACTCGTCATCCGATTTCTATTCACCAGCACATTACATCAAATCAAATCAAATCAAATTTATTTGTCACATACACATGGTTAGCAGATGTTAATGCGAGTGTAGCGAAATGCTTGTGCTTCTAGTTCCGACAATGCAGTAATAACGAACAAGTAATCTAACTAACAATTCCAAAAAAACCTACTGTCTTATACACAGTGTAAGGGGATAAAGAATATGTACATAAGGATATATGAATGAGTGATGGTACAGAGCAGCATAGGCAAGATACAGTAGATGATATCGAGTACAGTATATACATATGAGATGAGTATGTAAACCAAGTGGCATAGTTAAAGTGGCTAGTGATACATGTATTACATAAGGATGCAGTCGATGATATAGAGTACAGTATCTACGTATGCATATGAGATGAATAATGTAGGGTAAGTAACATTATATAAGGTAGCATTGTTTAAAGTGGCTAGTGATATATTTACATCATTTCCCATCAATTCCCATGATTAATGTGGCTGGAGTAGAGTCAGTGGCATTGACAGTGTGTTGGCAGCCACTCAATGTTAGTGGTGGCTGTTTAACAGTCTGATGGCCTTGAGATAGAAGCTGTTTTTCAGTCTCTCGGTCCCAGCTTTGATGCACCTGTACTGACCTCGCCTTCTGGATGACAGCGGGGTGAACAGGCAGTGGCTCGGGTGGTTGATGTCCTTGATGATCTTTATGGCCTTCCTGTAGCATCGGGTGGTGTAGGTGTCCTGGAGGGCAGATAGTTTGCCCCCGGTGATGCGTTGTGCAGACCTCACTACCCTCTGGAGAGCCTTACGGTTGAGGGCGGTGCAGTTGCCATACCAGGCGGTGATACAGCCCGCCAGGATGCTCTCGATTGTGCATCTGTAGAAGTTTGTGAGTGCTTTTGGTGACAAGCCGAATTTCTTCAGCCTCCTGAGGTTGAAGAGGCGCTGCTGCGCCTTCTTCACGATGCTGTCTGTGTGAGTGGACCAATTCAGTTTGTCTGTGATGTGTATGCCGAGGAACTTAAAACTTGCTACCCTCTCCACTACTGTTCCATCGATGTGGATGGGGGGGTGTTCCCTCTGCTGTTTCCTGAAGTCCACAATCATCATGACAGTACAGGAAGAAGATATATACTGTAACATGCAATACAAGCCTACTTTCTTATGATATCTACTAAAGTTGACACACAAAAAAAGTGATTGTGTGCATTGTAATGTGGGATATTGTGGGAGATGTACACTGGATTGAAGAAATGTCAGCGATGGAGGAGGCAACATAATGAGGGGCTTACACTACCACCACACATGGATGTTAGCCTCCCATGGGGGAGCCCCGGGGGCCCTGAGCCCTGCTGGACCCTCTGCCTCTTCCCCTACTCCCTCTCTGCTCTCTTTGTGGCCAGGTGGGGGAGAACAGATGGGAGCCCACTAACGAGCTGCTGATTGGCGGCTGGGCTGTTATGTACTGGATCCAGTCCTCATTAGCACCTAGCCACGAGATGACTAAAAAAAGAAATGTGTGGGGAAGCAGAGGAGTGACATCGTATCAACAAAAACTCTTAGTGCCTAGAATCTATCTGTTCTCTATGATTGTGATGGAAAATATACAGAGTATCTGAGAAGCAGCGAGTGATCTTGAATTAGTAGATCCCCTCTGTGTGGTCATGCATGTATAAACAGAATGTCATATTTCAAACTTCATACTTTATTTCAAACACATTACTTTGCAATACAATACTTAATACAGGCTTTTTGTAAATAATGTACTCTGTAGTTGGTATCTCTGAAAGACCACATACATATTGAATTCTTACATTCTGTAGTGTTTACTGATGTATTTTTCTCTGTGGTAATTCTCTGTGGTAATTCAATAATCAGTCAGTCATACATGTATAGTAATATACTTGGTGGTTATGATATCTCCCTTAAATAATGTGATATTTTTCATGCTTTCGTTAGCTGCCGATCTCACGGAAAAGGAAAGTAGTCACTCCATAAAGTGTTTACAACACATATTGCTCATGCGAAACTCATTGCTGTTCAAAAATAATAATGGACACTTGGCACCAGGCACACAGATTGGGTGACAGAATGCTACCACATTCAGGAGCACAGACTAGGTGTGGAGGACAACCAGTACAAACATGCTTACGGAGGATTATGTCTCTTAGGAATGGATTCTAAACTGAATATCTAGCCTAATATCTAGACACAACCATGCAGAGAGAGATCCATGCTATAGATCATGTTGGAAAGGTGCAAAAGAAAAGAAGAAGAATTATCCTGTGTGGGCTGAAGTAGTGTGTGGAGAATTTGATTGAGAGATTTGCGCAAAAGTCTGAGCATTAAGTCAGCATTCACCCCTAATTTCCCATTTGGTTAGAGCACAGTAACAGAAAACCTATACACTAACACTACAATATATTGCTAGAAAACGACTTAATGACTTCAATTGCATATTTATATGGACTCAGTTTGATGATATATTGCAGCTGTTGACAACATCAAATACTGTATTGCACTGAGGCATTAGGGCTAACAATGCAGGGTGGTGCCCTAAGAGAATCCTTAACTTAAAGATGTCCTCCAGCAATTTTTTAAACGTTTACTGTTGAAAAGATACATCCCAAGTATAAATACAGTAAAGTACACACACTAAAGGGTAAAAAGATATGTTTTGAGCAAACTTTGAGGAGTAGGGCATTTAAGGAGTTGGTCTGATGTGATTCCGTGATGTCATCGGCCTCCTCCTTGCTTGAGGAACAGTAGAGGAGCAATAGAGAACAAAAGAGGAAAGGCCCACCCCCCCACTTGTGCTATGTCATGACAGATTTTGACCACTTATTTAGATGCGCCTTTAAAAAAAAATATAAATCAGGTGCTAACTGAGGTGAAAAGGAGACTGGAGTACCACTTTAAGTCCTATATATTTTAGCTTTCATAATTAAGTATCTTGTATTTATTTCTACTCAGTAAGCTGTGTTATTGTAAAGTTGAATGTGCTTTGACGTGAACTGTGTACGGTTGTGTATAGTTGTTATGGACTCAATGATATCAAATGAATTGACAGCCATACACTTGGGCTTCCATACAGGACAGATTCATAAAACAACACTGAAGATTCTCACATAACCAGATACCATTTTCAGGTAGAATAACTATCCACAATGACTAACGGTAAATTAGGCATTTTACTGTAAAGTGCATAATAAAGCAAGGAACAAAATTTTCAGTTTACAGCATTGCCTGACTTTAACAGCACCTACTGTAACAAGATGACCAAAGAAATAGTTTAACAGAGCAAAAATATGGAAAAATGCCTTTTTGGTGTCATTATAGCAGCCATGCAACACCAAACATTGGGCTGGTGTGTAGGGGTCAAAAGGTCAAAGTTGAAAGAATTCACTTGATTGTCAACAAAATTGACCAATTGCTTTAAAATGGCTTTTTTCATAGGCGTATACTGTAATAGGTTTTCATTACAATTGCTTGGGTATTGGGTGTGTATTTTTATCCAGACTCATCAATAATGATGACATTAATATCTAAGGCCCTGATAACATAACCTTCTAAATTACCTAGTGCCATAGACATCTATGGTGGGTAACCCAGAGCGATAGGTATCCCTCCGTCTCTCCACAGACATCAATGGCTCTGTGATATCATAGCCTTCTAATTACCCAATACCAAAGATGCCTATGGCATCTCCATAGAGACATGGCTCTGTGTGCTAACCTTAATCCATATTCATTCTCTACTCACTGATCCCCCCCCCACCCAATCCTTGGCTTCAGTTTTCAGAAGTGCTCAGGATGCAGCCGGCCACCCCGGGGAATGTGAGAGTGCATGGGGTTGGGAGCGAGGAGGAGGGAGGCATCCCCCACCTATGTGGATGGCCAGATGGGCCCTCCCAGGATCAGCAAGCCTAGGAGCAGCAGGGGTAGAGGGGATAGAAGCGAGCGCAGGCTGGGGGCCGAGCTGGGGCTGCACAGGTCGAAGAGGCTGCCCTGGAAGCGGATCTTCCTGGAGTCTTCTTTCAGGGTCTCCCAGATGGAGCCCACCTCCTCCTGACACCCGGACAGTGCCGTCAGGGCACACGTGTGGAACGCCTCCCAGTGGCTAGGGGTGAAAGATCCATCAATCAAATGTATTTGATAAAGCCCTTTTTACCACCGACACATACATTGTCTCATTCATATTTGACATGAAAACATGCTATTGGTTACAATCTATTGGATTCAAGAATGTTATTGGTTTGATTTATCTGGCACTTTAATCGGCGCACATGCAAGGCTTCAAAGCTCTCCTGTAAACACACGGCTGAAGGTGTCTTATAGGAGTATTGTTTGTTGTATTATTGTTTTGAATGGTTGTTTTTATACTACTGTCCAGCAACACTGTAAATTATTGTGTTTTGCAAATCAACCCTCCTTTAGCCACAGAAATTAGATTATAAAAAAGAGCTGACGCTGCAAGGGGACATTTTTCACCCAGGAAAGGCAAGGCCTGTGTATGCTTTAGGCAGTAATATACTGTACTATAGTAATGGAATGCACACATTAACAATGTAAAAAAAAACAAGATGGCCTCAGAATTTCATTACTGCTGCAGCAAAGTCATAAATTATTCAGTACAGTGGCTGTGTTTCAGCACCATTCATTTCTGCTATCTCCCTCGGAGGTTACAGCATCTTTTTCTTCTCTCCACTGTTCTTCCGCAAGGTACACACCTCGCTGGATTTCAAAACAAGATCTGATATACACAAGCAGAAGGAGTATGCTTGGTCAAATACAGACGCTGTTCTATATACGTTCTATCTGCCTATGGTCGTAAGAGTAATCAGGTTCCATGAGATCCTGGTGCACTGCAAACGCAGACGTACAGTAAGTGCAGATGGATAGAGGATGCACACACACATACACACACACAGGGGCGGATTGGCCATCTGGCAATTCTGGCAGAAGCCAGATGGGCTGGACCATTTTTTAGTTGGGTGGGCTAGTTGAAATTGACACACTCAAAAATATATTTTTTTTACATAAAAATAAAACCATTGAAAGGTGACATGGCCGGTAGCTCATGGGCCTGTTCTCTGTTATAGTAATCACTAGTGAGCCTTTGGCAGATCAGTGGAAAACAACCAGCCTCCCTACCAAGATAGGCCAGCCTGGTTTTCTGATAAGCTGAGCTGAGATCAAACAAACTCACATTCAAAGTCATGAGCAAAGAGACCTGCTCGACTCTGTCATCAGTTCGACATCCAAGATCATGGATCGTAAACAATGAAGAGGGTGCCTACAAACATAGAAAGAGCACATTCTACATTGTCACCTCACTCAAACATTCTTTTTTTTGCGCAGCTAAAACCATGATTTGTTCAAACAGTAAAGCGCATTATCAACATGATTCCTGTAATGAAAGTGTCTGCCCTGCCCCTGTGCCTGTGTCCTCAGTGGGGCCTGTTGCTTTGATGAGCGAGCCATTCTCCTCGCCCTCTAGGCGTTCTGATGGTATAACATTTTAAATGCAAGGGGAAAACACAGCTTTGGAAGCTTTGTCCCCTTGTCCCTGTCGAAGAGATGAGGGTCTCAGCTTTCTGTCTGTATACTTTTTATTTCTCATCTCTCAATATTTAGCTCAATAGCAACTATTTTACAACCAATATATTTGATATGGCTTTGTGATATGGAGCTGCGTGTGTGCAAAATGCGCACTGGCCATTGCGAGAGCATAGGCCTATTAAAAAATGATAATAGTAAGGTCTCATAGCCCACAACTAGTAGCTATGAGACATGTAGCTTACACATTTGTTTTAGGACTTTACATTTATTGTTAGATAAATACACAGTGACCAGTTTATTAGGTACCTGGTTGGACCCCCCTTTGCCTCCAGAACAGCCTGAATTGTTCAGGGCATGGATTCTATAAGGTGTGGCGTTCAAACGTTGCTCTATTGGTATCAAGTGACCTAACGTGTGCCAGGAAAAGATTCCCCACACCATTACACCACCGACACCAGACTGTACTGTTGACCCCAGGCAGGTGTCAAGCCACGGCCACATGACTCACTGTCTGTAGGAGCAAACCATTTTTTGTGTACGGGATCGTGTACCTAATAAACTGGCCACTGAGTATACATGGCTACTGGCAGTAAGTATTATATTAAGTTAGCGATCTAGTTAATGTGTTTTGAGTTTTTACTTCCTTTGGTGTTGAACCCAAAATTAATTAGCCTATGATAGTGCACCTAAAGATGAATGTAATTAATCTCCATTGAAAAAAATAGGAAATTCTGGAGTGCTATTCTGACAGTAAAATATAGCAACGAGCCTGTAGTCTAAGTCTTTGTCACTGGTTTAGGATGCACATAAAAATATATTGAATCATGCATTCCTGCTTGGACATGTTAGATGGAAAAACGTATTTCTTGAATTCTTGAGTTGGCAAGGTGATATGGGCTAGTGTGGATAAAATGTCAGGGCCGAATTGTCCCAGTCCCTGTCCCAGTCCGCCCCTGCACACACACACACCCCTCTCACCTGCACACAGCTTCCACTCCCATCTCGCTGGTCACATTCTCTTGGTAGTTATCCATGCTCTCCCCCAACTCCAGAACACAGTCAGAGAAGTCCCTGTAAATATTCTCACACTTCACATCTGCCGCTGAGACTCTTGCCACAGTCAGGGACACTGCAAAACACAGAAAGAAAAATACATTCAAATGCATTAAGGAAAGAAGTCCCCTTTGTTCTCATAAGTTTCGTTGTACATTTCAGGCATTGCACTTACAGAGGCCAAATATAATTGTTTTATGTCATGATAGAATAACAATAGGCCCTTGTATCACCTTTATCTAGATATTTATCTACCTCCCTATTTGAAGCAAAGGGTGTCTTCTGAAACAAATGGGAGGATGCCAAAAGTAGGTCACCCTCCTTCTATGTTGTTCTTGGAGTTAAAATGGAGGAAACAGAGGAATATCAGCCCTCAGCATCCCTCCCAGGACTTTAGGAGATTTGGCAGGATACATTATTCTTCCAGTCATTCCAAATTGCCTCTTAATGTAGTTTTAATGACGAGGGTTGCATGGGAGATATTTGGCCTGCTTGGACAGTGTGATTTAGATACAATCAGCATAGGCCACCTGTGAGAATGATTGTCATAATTCTCTCTCATCTCCCTCCTCTCTCACACTCACTTATTGATTGCTTAGGGTCAGGGATAGGGTATCAAAGGTCACTGTAATAGCCACTGTCTGGGACATCAGCTTGAAATGATTGCTTTAAAAGCATAGAAAACATTGAAATTAATCAGGGATTGGGTTATATTGGGATTCTGAAGAAAGACCAACTGCTCCTAGATTTTGTTGGTTTGCCTGGATCATTTTCAAGAAATCTATTCAATTCCCAAGTCCCACTGCACTGTGGGCTGTCTCACATTCAATCCATTGCCCCCTGCCAAAAAGCAACGCCTTGCTAGATGTAAGGTAGGCAGTGGTTATATTACTATTTGTTCAATATGAATATTGTTTTAGTACACCAATATGATTCAGCTTGCACAGGTTCAAAAAGTTTAAAACCAGGAATAATTGTTTAATTTAACAGAATGGATATGGACATATGTGCATATGTGCAGACATTGCATAAAGACTTATGTTCTGAGTGAATGCATGGGATTAATTTATTAAACAAGAATGACAGATGTAGGGTAAGTGACACTACAATACTTTAAAGTATTTGTTGTCATTTGCTTTCAATTATTTGTGCATTAATACATGCTTTATACATCAACACAACTCTGCAAGTCTATTTTTGGCCAAAGAGCTTTAAAGCACTCCAAAATCTATCCTACAACACACACCTGAGGGATGATGAGTTATTGATAACCTCTTCAAATATGAAAAGGGCTCGTCACTGTCAAATAATTCAACTCTATTCTCACCCTGTATGCAACATCTAAATTTAGACTACACCCTTAATTAATAAAATATTACATATTTCATCCAAGATATTATAAAACGTGCAATACGAAAAAGTATTGTTCTACCAATAAATCTAAAATGATACTTTATCCAGCCTTACCTAATGCAATAAATGCACAAAATCTTGAAATCTTCACCGACGTAAATCCCATATCCCATATCAAACCCAGCGGAGGGTGCCTTGCGCCATCTGTGGGATCCAACAGAATCGCTCATAAATTGAGATAAAATCAAGGCGAAGTAAAATGAATCAATCAAAATAAATGACTTGTTGCGGCATATATGTGTTAACAGGAGGCGAATAACATTTGCCGAATCAGTTGCAGTTTATTCTCGATCAAAACGAATGGAACAACCGTGACGTTACCTGCTCCTTTCGTGCGTGCTGCCTCTCCGAGCGCTTCTCTCACTCACCTCATTGACGCTCCGCGCCAGAGATACGTTTAGTGCCATCCCATGTTTCTCATTTGCTGACAGTAAACAGACAAATAGCCCATTGGTACATATTTGGTCTCCTCAGTCGGTTCCCTGTTTATCTGACACCAGTCATCTTTTTCTTCGGAGAATAATACTGAGCAAAATCAAAAGACCAATTAATGTGCTTATTTCAGAACATCATACATTGTGGCATGAAAGAACATCACTTCAACTTTAAGAAAAGAAAAAAGCCAAATATTTCAAGAAAGTGAACACATTTCTTATCCAGATTTTTTGACCTTTTATTATTTTATTTTTTTAATTACAGCATTTCACCAATGTACTGTAGGTACATTTATGGTGGTATATGGTCTGGGATAAAATGTAACCTGACACTGACAGCAAGTCATGTTTGAAATACAGTTGCATCATTCATATTTAACAATGTAACTTGGTAGCGGGTGGACTTTACTTTCTAAATTCTCTTCAATGAGCATTTCACAGCAGCTTTATGATATTTCAAAGTATGACATGAACAAGGAAAGCTTTCCCTTGGAAGAACTTTGAGGTCACCATCTCAATTCCTGACTGTGTAGATGAACTGAGGGAGTCGTGAGGCACAGAATGAAATAGAACAAAACCCTTAATATCGTAATACTTCAGAAATTAAAGCATTCATTACAAAAAGTACAACAAAAAAAACAAGATGATTGAAATACTTGGTGTAGCATTACTGGTTTCTTTGGCAGGTATAACACTCCACGTCTCACCCATCTTTCATGGATCTGGCATGGTGATCCATTTACTCAGTCTTTAGTCTTATATCAGTCTCAAAATGTCCAGCTGGAGTGGTGTCTAAATGGGACACATTCATGACACCACTATCTTCAGTCCAAGAACGTTTGGTGTAGGCCTATGTATCGGGGGCATATCGGAAAAGCTCTTGAATAACTAACTAGGTCCACCCAGAGGTTGATGTTGGTTGGGTTGTTGGAGCTTGTGATGGCATGGGCCTTGAACATGGGACTGGTGGACATTGATATGAAGATGGCCGCATCATGGAATGATTTATTGATCTACTCCAGCCGCTCTCTTAGTGCGTTTCCTCGGGGAGGCTTTAGGGGATGCCGATGCCTTGCCTGTAAAAGAGAGAGAAAGAGAGAAACAGAGAGAGATAGAGGATGGTCAATGTAGAAATTTGAGTTGATATTCATCCCTGCACAGACAAGATGAAAAAATAGGATGCCTTTTCAACCAAAGTACGCTTCCAAAAAAGTGGTTGCATAAGCAGAGTATGAATTTGTCTCCCTGCACTCAGGAGGAAAAGCTATGGCAGAGTATCCAAGCTCATGACAAAGCTCAACTTACTCATGATGTTGAGGGTCTCCTGGGGAATCCAGCTGATGTCCACATCGTTCATCCCACCGGTGCCCGTCTCCACCTTCACTGGGAGCCTCTTCCTCTGCACAACATAGGTCATCACTTAATTTACCCAGGTGCTATTTCTTTATGTAACATTCACCACCCCATGTAAAGAGCTGGAGATATTTTAGAATATCACAATTTAGATGAAAATGTTGAGAAGACTCGTACCATCCTAGACTCCAGCACCTGGTACATGCCAAAGATCGCCAAGACAACTAATCCAGTCAGGAAGATGTACATGAACATTCTGGAGGAGAAACAAAGCAAAATGTGTAATATCAACTAAATAATAATATCGACAATATAACATTTGTTACCATATTTAAACAAATGTACCTGACATAAATTAATTTAACCAAATACGAGTATAAAAATATAATTGATGTATGCAAAGAAATGGTTACGTCTCTCCATCCAGTCCCTCCTCCAGCTCAACGATAGTGACGGTCTGGTTGTAAATGGCCATCTGGAAACCGTTGCCCTGCGTAACAGTCAAAACCCAAGATCAGCGCCTCAGCCCATACATTCCAAGGGATTTCTGAACATCTAGTCAAGAACCCTGGACTGGGTATCTTGAAGATGCAAGACACTCTAATAATAATGTATCAATCAACCAATCAATCTAGTCTCACCTCACTGTCCTGGTAGTTGAGTAGGATGACCAGGCCGAAGGGACGACCAGCCATGGACTGAGCAGGTATGAAGGAGTACTCAAAGGAGGCCTGCTGCTGGGGCTGGACCACAGTGCTCAGGGGCAAGGCTGTGAACTAGATACCAAAAACATCTACTTTTCTGATCAACAATAGCAGAAAGTTCCCAAAACTGCATTACAGGGTATTCCATGTACACTGAGTATACAAAACATTAACATGACCCTCTATTTCCATGACAGACTGAACAGGTGAATCCAGGTGATGTCACTTGTTAAATCCACTTCAATAAATATAGATAAAGGGGAGGAGACAGGTTAAAGAAGAATTTTTAAGCCTTGAGACAATTGATACATGGATTGTGTATGTGGTATGGTAGTAGGTGCGAGGCACACCAGTTTGTGTCAAGAACTGCAATGCTGTTGGGTTTTTCACACTCAACAGTTTCCGGTGTGTATCAAGCATGCTCCACCACCCAAAGAACATCCAGGCAACTTGACACAACTGTGGGTATCATTGGAGTTAACATGAGCCAGCATCCCTGCGGAATGCTTTCGACATATTGGAGAGTCTATGCCCCGACGAATTGAGGTTGTTCTGAGGGGGGAGGGGTTCCAACTCAAGGTGTTTATTTTCTATATTTGTTAACATATGGAATTTTTTAAGATGGTCACACCAAGGATCATTTAGTTATTTGATTTTTAATTCTAAGACCCCTTCAGATAACAAAAAAAAGTCTACAAAAATGATTGGATGAAACATCGAATTTGGCATACTGCCATTAGCCAATAGAAACACAATGAATAATAGATTCACTATATGGAACAACAGATAGTAAAAAAAAAACATCTAAAGGAAGTTTGTTCTGCTGCGTCTGTCCAGCATCTGAGCGATAAGGAAAATCAGGAAATAATTTATGTACAGTATTTATCCCCTTATGTTAGGCAGTAAACCATCTCCATACTGTAGTTCCATTCATTTTTTAAACTGGTACCAGGGACCTTCAGACAAGTCTTATAAGGTTTGTGGGCGTCCTAGAGCAAAACGGAAAACACCACTGTGTTCGTGAGCGTCTCATCACCATAAAGGGGTCATAATACTTTGTAGGCCAAACTGTTCAGTCGTTCTTCTGAGAAGACCGATTTTCGGGATGTCTCATGGTCTAACAAACACTGCTCTAGCTCTGCCACCCTTCACCGCAGATTCGGAAGGGCGATATCGGCGGATGTGGTGAATTGAGACGCAGCCCATGTAAAGAAAAAAACAGATATCTCTAGCTTAAACAGATGGATTTGAAGGAGATTTTTTTAATGTTAATTCGATTTCAGCTGGGGCACAGAAATTGTAGGCTAAAAGTTAAAATGACCTTTATGAATTATGAAGCATTTTGTGCTTTTCTTTATTACACAAATGCTTCAAAATTCACAAAAAGCAACATTAGCTGATGAAGATTATTTCATAGAACAAAATGTATAAGATCTCTTAAGCCTGTGTTTACAACAGGTGTTTAGCCAAAAACCCTACAAATTTACATTTTACCATAGGCTTTGTCCAACGAATCATGGCGGAGTTAGTACCAACAAAAAGACAACATTACTATTGCTCTCTATTATGGGTAACATATGTTATTGGGTTTGTAAAGGCTTTATAAGAAGTTTATATTCTAGTAATTGTTAGATAATAAATTGGAAGTAAACAGACTACAAACCCCATTATAATGTATAATGTGTTAGATAATGATGTGTGTTTTCAAGGGGACTTTCTATTTCTCAGATGAGGCATGCAAGCATCATGTGTCCCAGAACCCAGACTCACATTCTGGATGTAGAACTGGAAGTCCTGAGGGTAACGGAAGGAGGCCTCCAGGGAATGGACAGTGAAATCCTGGCTTCCCTTATTGGTGAAACCCACCAGAAACTTCGCAATCTCATTGGCTGGGAACTCTGGATGGAGGGCGCAATGATATACAAATTAAACCGTTGATGTGAATAATTCCATTCCATGCTGTCTTGCATATTTCCCTTTAACTTACACAGAATGACTGAGTAAAACGATATGAGTATCCATAAAGGAAGAGAAGACTTACCTTCCCCGGTCACAAAGATGATGGTGGTGTCAGCATCAGGGTGAGAGGTTACATCTCCAACTGCAGCATCTTCATCTAAGTCATCTTCTGATTCCTGAGAGATTTCAAAATGCAATGGAAAGAAACTAGATTAAATTCACTGAATTGAGAAAATAGTACTTACATTCATTTGGCAGGAACAATAGAAGCTGCTTTCATCCCAGTTTGAACAACATCACATACTGAGCCTGGGACCTGATCTTCCTCCACCAGCAACTCATCCTCCTCTTCCTCATCGACTGTTGCATGTGGGGCGATGTCTTCCGCAGACTCTTCTGCAGATACCTGGCCTGTCCCAACACAGAGAAGAATCCATTAGCGATGAATCCATTTTAACACATACATGTGAAATAAATTGTTATAAAAGCAGCCTCTGTCTGAGAACGAAGCCACTTAACCTGTGTGCCTGAGGGTACTATAATAGTTGATGACAGTTGTGATGAAAAACTCTGGTTGCACTTGCACCAAAAACAAACATAGGATCCATTGGATCAAATGAATGTAAAATACTGACAGCAGTAAATTGATACAAATGGTCATGAGAATAGCTTTATTCATTCATTGTGTAATACTATGATGGTGTATTACAATACTCTGTTCACAATGAATGTGTAGGCTAAAGGCTAAAACTGGGTCATGTTATGATTGGTAATTATTCGAAAATGCTGTATAAAACTTTGGATAGCAAATTGTAAAGTCGGTCATCATTTAGCAGTAGGCCCTTTGAATGAATTGGAACACTATGTAACAGACAAAGATACAACGTAACAGTCAGAGGCCTCATCACCGGTGTTAAAATGTGTCAACACTAACGGAAAGGCGATCCTGGGACACGTCACCATAGAAGATAGGGAAACCCAGCGTAGAGCAACAATATTGCCTGTCAGAGACATTTCGTATTGGAAATTAATATAATTTCATTCTTCCAGATAAGGTTTTCTTATTATCTTAAACCACAAAACTACATCTATGGTAATTATGCATTTGCATAAGCATGCGAGGTATCAATAAGCCTATATCGAGAGAGCTTCCCAAAGTTTTATGTCCCTCCTATAATTTGTTTTAAATGCATTTGTTTACGTAATTGATCAGACAAGGATATTGAGCATGAAGCTTTCTGACAAAGCAGTATTTATTTTGTTATATCACTGAATGAAAAACTGCATTATGCCACGTCAATGTTAACTTTGCTAAGTTTTCAATATTGCAATGAACTCTCTCTGGACTGCTAGTGAAGAATGCAAATTCGAAATAGTAAATTACTTACAGAACGACCTCTGGCCACATGGGAAAGTCACGAGGAAAAGTACAAGTATTTTTGATCCGAAATTAAACATTTTGCTGCCGTCAAGTTTGTAGCTTGCTACACATCAGCAGTCAGAGAAAGGTTAGCGAAGGGGTGGGATAAGAGAGTTTCTGAGACGCACCATACTATGCACATATTGGTGATGTCACCATTTTTTGGGGGAAATTGATTGAATCAACCTTATTTTACTAGGCTAATGGCAAGGCTCACACATTTGTGAGACACCCTAACCCTTCCCATTTATGAAATGGATGGTTGTGTAAAAATATTTGACTGCAAAAGTGGTTAGATTGAAAGATATTGTGACACACCCCATAAACCACTGCAGGGTGGTGTGATGGGCCCCCGATTTTTCTGAGCCAAATTTTTTAAAATAAATAAAAATGTTGGTATAATATTCGTTGTTGGAAATAAAAAGACTGTAAAAACACTGGGAAATCAGCTGCAAGTTATTTTAATGTAAGAAATCTGTTCTCAAGTATTCCCATGCACAATAGAGAGACACGTGATCGTATACAAATGTAAGCAAGGTTTGAAATGATTATGTTTTAGTCAAACATTATAACTGTTTGGGCTTCTTGCTGTCAATTTGCGATTTACAAATTATTTGTAATTATGTTCCGGCCCCCAGACCATCCGCTCAAGAACAAATCAACCCCCGGCTGAATCTAGTTGATGATCCCTGCCCTAAACTCAAAAAGTGCAGAATAATGCCTGGCTGAAGGGATGATGGATCGCATACAATCATGTAACCCAATATTGCATTTTTTAAAAAATACAACTAGTCAATTGTCTTTCCTACACACACAAACAAACATCATTAGGATGTCTTAATGCATCTTGGAAATATAGAGCTGTAAATACAAAATACAACAGGCAGAAATGTAAACTTGAATATTTATGATGATTATAAGCTTAACTTTTTGGTAGCTGACTAATAGACAACTTTCCAAGTCAAATTTGCTCTCATTCAGTGCTGTATGGTCCTGCCTAATGAAAATACATACAGTTACATGTTTTTTAAAATGTTGTGGCTATTGTCACCGGCTCTAAGGAAAACAAGTGGGCTCAGACATTGGAATTAGGTTCCTTGTGTTTGAATAGCTGAAGCCAAATAGTGTTTAATGTGTGTTCATGTTTAAAATGTCATTCACAGATTTACAGCATATCAACAGTGGACAATTCTGC
The DNA here is from genome assembly GCF_002021735.2 of Oncorhynchus kisutch. Lineage (NCBI taxonomy): Eukaryota > Metazoa > Chordata > Actinopteri > Salmoniformes > Salmonidae > Oncorhynchus > Oncorhynchus kisutch. The sequence goes on from NC_034174.2 coordinate 39,767,623, forward strand.
AAAATATATCAACAAGCCTTTCACGACGCAAGCACACAGAAGCGTAACCAAGTTACAGGAAAGCAAACTGTAATACAACAGTCATCTACTCTAGAAGCGTATATGTACAACTCTGAACATTTCCTTATTTTACCCAATGAAACTAAGTGTGCAAGACTGATTAAAAGTGTTTGAGGTGACCAGAACATGAGAGTATCCTAACAGGGTGAGGAGACAAAGTAGCTAGTGGTGGTTGTAGTTCTGGCAGGGCCTGACGAACTTGCACAGCTAACTGGTCATTTTGGGCAAGCTGCAGCGACAAGGCCAGTATCTTTCCTGTTTGACAGTTTCCAATTCTAAAACAGTTGGGTGCAGGCACTCAACAGATGCAGCTTGCATGTCAACGAGGCCCATTGACTAACTGGAATGTTATCCCAGCCTGAAGGATGCAGGGGATACTCCAGTAGTGGAATGGTTGGTTGTCTTGTTGTGAAGGAGAGTCTGTGAAAGGGCTGTCACCAACAGACCTGCCATTAGATCTTTTTAACACCGAATTGAGTTTTTAAAATATTAAATGTGGAAAAAAGTCCTGCAGGTCACGTCCTACTTATTCCTTCATATTCCTTTGGAAGCTGGGTAGAATGATCATTTGGTCGATATTAACTGTGGGTGGTTGGCTGTTATTATGGTCTGGGGCAGGCCCAGCAGGACATAAGGAGAGTGACAACTGGTGAGGGAGACCTCAGGTTAACTAGAGGTTACTTGGACCTGAGAAGTGTTATGAGGGACGTAGCATATCTCCACACACATATACAGTGTCTTCAGAAAGTATTCATATCCCTTGACTTATTCCACATTTTGTTGTGTTAGATTTGTTTTCTCACCCATGTTTTTTGACATTTTTGCAAATGTATTTGAAAATGAAATGCAGAAATATCTAATTTACATAAATATTCACACCTGAGTCAATACATATTAGAATCTCCTTTGGCAGCTATTACAGCTGTGAGTCTTTCTGTGTAAGTGTTACGATCGTCGTATGGAATGGACCAAGGTGCAGCGTGGTGAGCATGCATTTTCTTTTATTTATAAACGTCGTCAACAAAACAATGATATAACAAAAACGACTGTGAAGCTCCGTAAGGCTATACATGCACAAACGAAGAACTACCCACAACTACCAAAAGGAAAAAAGGCTGCCTAAGTATGATTCCCAATCAGAGACAACGATAGACAGCTGTCTCCGATTGAGAACCCGGCCAAAACATAGAAACAAACAACATAGAATGCCCACCCCAAATCACACCCACACACATGACAGTAAGTCTCTAAGAGCTTTGTAAACTTGGATTGTACAATATTTCCACATTATTCTTAAAAAATTAGTCAAGCTCTGTGGAGTTGGTTGTTGATCATTGCTAGGCTGCTATTTTCAAGTCTTGCCATAGATTTTCAATCCCATCTAAGTCAAAACTATAAATAGGCCACTGAGGAACATTCAATGTTGTCTTGGTAAGCAACTCCAGTGCATATTTGGCCTTGTGTTTTAGGTTATTGTCCTGTTGAAAGATGAATTCATCTCCCAGTGTCTGGTGGAAAGCAGACTGAATCAGGTTTTCCTCTAGGATTTTGCATGTGCTTAGCTCCATTCCGTTATTTTTTTATCCTGAAAACTACTCAGTCCTTAACGATTACAAGCATACCCATACCATGATGCAGTCACCACTATGCTTGGAAATATGGAGAGTGGTACTCAGTAATGTGTTGTGTCACGGCCGTTAAAAGAAGAGGACCAAGGTGCAGCGTTGTGAGCGTACATATTCTTTTATTTAGAAAAGACGCCGAACAAAACAATAAACACTACAAAACAAACCGTGAAGCTAAAGGCTATGTGCCATGAACAAAGACAACTTCCCACAAAGAAAGGAGGTTCCCAATCAGAGACAACGATAAACAGCTGTCCCTGATTGAGAACCATACCCGGCCAAAACATAGAAATACAAAATCATAGATAACAAAACATAGAATGCCCACCCCAAATCACACCCTGGCCAAACCAAATAGAGACATTAAAAGGCTCTCTAAGGTCAGGGTGTGACAGTTGTATTGGATTTGCTCCAAACATTACACTATTCAGGACATCTGGAAATAGGAGACAAGGGGCTGTAAGACATAGGTTTAATCCTAGACACATGAAAAGTGGGATGTATACAGAGGGTACGGGGCAACAGAAGATGAACAGCAGAGGGGCTAATAATCTTGGAGATGGGGAAAGGGCCGATAAAACGGGGGGATGTTTGCAGGACTCCACCCGGAGGGGCAGATCTTGAGTGGACAGCCATACCCTTTGCCCAAGACAATAGCAGGGAGCCGGGGTCCGTTGGTGGTCCGCTTATTGCCGATACCTGGAGGTCGTCTTGAGAAGAGCCGACCGGGCTCTCTTCCAGGTACGGCGAAAGCGGCAGACAAACACCTGAGGAGAGGGTATGCCAACCTCTTTCTCTGGGAAGAACGGGGGGTGATAACCCAGGGAACACTTCGAAAGGTGAGAGCCCGGTGACAGAGCAGGGGAGGGTGTTGCGGGCATATTCAACCCACACGAGTTGCTGGCTCCAGGTGGTGAGGTTGGCAGAGACAAGGCAGCGAAGAGTCGTCTCCAGGTCTTGATTGGTCTTGACTGGACATTGGACTGAGGGTGGAATCCGGAGGACAGGCTGGCTGATGACCCAATGAGTGTGCAGAACACCTTCCAGAACCGGGACGAGAACTGAGTTTTCCAGTCAGAGACCATGTCCACTGGGAGTCCATGGATCTGGAAGACGTGCTGCACCATGAGCTGGGCCATCTTTTTGGCAGAGGTTAGCTTGGGGAGAGGAATGAAATGGGCGGCTTTGGAAAACCGGTCCACCACTGTCAGGATAGCGGTGTTGCCATCAGATGGGAGGAGACCCGTGACGAAGTCTAGGGATATGTGAGACCAGGGACAGTGAGGGACAGGCAGTGGTTGAAGGAGACCAGCCAGAGCTTGCCGAGTAAGTCCCGGGGTTCGGCTGGGAACGCTGCACCTCACGGACCTGCTTCCCTATTCCCCAGCTGAGTGCTATCATCAGGCACGAGGTGGGAAGGATGGTCTCTATAGCGACGTGACAGCACATCCGACTTGATATTCTTGGATCCCGGGCGGTAGGAGAGAGAGAAGTTAAACCGGGTGAAAAGCAGGGTCCACCTAGCTTCCCTGGAATTGAAACGCTTGGCAGTGCAGAGATATTCGAGGTTCTTGTGATCTGTCCACACAATGAACGGATGTTCCAACCCCTCCAACCAGTGTCTCCACTCCTCCAACGCCATCTTCAACGCGAGAAGCTCACAATTCCTCTTGGGGATTTTGGCAATGAAACCCTTTATCTACTTCCTCAGAGTCAGATGAAGTCATGGGTACCATTTGTATGTCCACTCCTCAGTAAAAGGCACATGACAGCCCGCTTGGAGTTTGCCAAAAGGAATCTAAAGACTCTCAGACCATGAGAAACAAGATTCTCTGGTCTGATGAAACCAAGATTAAACTCTTTGGCCTGAATGTCAAGCGTCACGTCTGTCAGAAACCTGGCACCATCCCTACAGTGAAAACTGGTGGTGGCAGCAGCATGCTGTGGGGATGTTTTTCAGCGGCAGGGACTGGGAGACTAGTCAGGATTTTTCAAGCAGAAATTTGCATCCCGTAGCACAAACTCAAAAGTTCTGGGACACTGTAAAGTCCATGGAGAATAAGAGAACCTTCTCCCAGCTGCTTACTGCACTGAGGCTAGGAAACACTGTCACCACCGATAAATTCACTATAATTGTGAATTTCAATAAGCATTTTTCTACAGCTGGCCATGCTTTTTACCTGGCTACCCCTACCCCGATCAACAGCCCTCCACCCCCCACAGCAACTTACCCAAGCCTCCCCCATTTCTCCTTCACCTAAATCCAGATAGCTGATGTTCTGAAAGAGCTGCAAAATTTGGACCCCTACAAATCAGCCGGGCTAGACAATCTGGACCCTCACTTTCTAAAATTATATGCCGAAATTGTTGCAACCCCTATTGCTAGCCTGTTCAACCTCTCTTTCGTATCATCTGAGATTCCCAAAGATTGTAAAGCTGCCGCAGTCATCCCCCTCTTCAAAGGGGGAGACACTCTAGACCCAAACTGCAACAGACCTATATCTATCCTACCCTGCCTTCGAAAGCCAAGTTAACAAACAGATTATCAACCATTTTGAATCCTACCGTACCTTCTCCGCTATGCAATCTGGTTTCAGAGCTGGTCATGGGTGCACCTCAGCCACGCTCAAGGTCCTAAACTATATCAGAACCGCCATCGATAAGAAACATTACTGTGCAGCCGTATTCATCAACCTGGCCAAGACTTGACTCTGTCAATCACCATATTTTTATCGGCAGACTCAACAGCCATGGTTTTTCAAATGATTGCCTCACCCGGTTCACCAACTACTTCTCTGATAGAGTTCAGTGTGTCAAATCGAAGGGCCTGTTGTCCAGACCTCTGGCAGTCTCTATGGGGGTGCCACAGGGTTCAATTCTCGAGCTGACTCTCTTCTCTGTATACATCAATGATGTCGCTCTTGCTGCTGGTGATTCTCTGACCCACCTCTACGCAGACGACACCATTCTGTATACCTCTGGCCCTTCTTTGGACACTGTGTTAACTAACTTCCAGACGAGCTTCAATGCCATATAACTCTCCTTCCGTGGCCTCCAACTGCTCTTAAATGCAAGTAAAACTAAATGCATGCTCTTCACCCGATCGCTGCCCGCACTTGCCCGCCCGTCCAGCATCACTACTCTGGACGGTTCTGACTTAGAATATGTGGACAACTACAAATACCTAGGTGTCTGGTTAGACTGTAAACTCTCCTTCCAGACTCACATTAAGCATCTCCAATCCAAAATTAAATCTAGAATTGGCTTCCTATTTCGCAACAAAGCATTCTTCACTCATGCGGCCAAACATACCCTCGTAAAACTGACCATCCTACCGATCCTCGACTTTGGCGATGTCATTTACAAAATAGCCTCCAACACTCTACTCAACAAATTGGATGCAGTCTATCACAGTGCCATCCGTTTTGTCACCAAAGCCCCATATACTACTCACCACTGTAACCTGTACGGTCTTGTTGGCTGGCCCTCGCTTCATACTCGTCGCCAAACCCACTGGCTCCAGGTCATCTACAAGTCTCTGCTTGGTAAAGCCCCGCCTTATCTCAGCTCATTGGTCACCATAGCAGCACCCACCCGTAGCACGTGCTCCAGCAGGTATATCACACTGGTCACCCCCAAAGACAATTCTTACTTTGGCCGCCTTTCTTTCCAGTTTTCTGCTGCCAATGACTGGAAGGAACTGCAAAAATCACTGAAGCTGGAGGCTCATATCTCCCTCACTAGCTTAAAGCATCAGCTGTCAGTGCAGCTCATAAATCACTATACCTGTACATAGCCCATCTGTAAATAGCCCATGCAACTACCAAATACTGTATTTATTTATTGATCTTGCTCTTTTGCACCCTAGTATCGCTACTTGCACATTCATCTTCTGCACATCTACCAATCCATGTGTTTAATTGCTATATTGTAATTACTTTGCCACCATGGCCTATTTATTGCCTCACCTACCTTATCCCACCTCATTTGCACATACTGTATATAGACTTTTTCTACTGTATTATTGACTGTATGTTTGTTTATTCCATGCGTAACTCTGTGTTGTTGTATGTGTCGAACTTGTTCTCAACTAGCCTACCTGGTTAAATAAAGGTGAAATAAAAAATGTATTTAAAAAAAGGATTGAGGCAAAGATGATCGGAGCAAAGTACAGAGAGATCCTTGATGAAAACCTGCTCCAGAGTGCTTATGACCTCTGACTGGGGCGAAGGTTCACCTTCCAACAGGACAATGACTCTAAGCACACAGCCAAGACAACGCGGGACTGGCTTCGGGATAAGTCTCTGAATGTCCTTAAGTGGCCCAACCGGAGCCCGGACTTGAACCCGATCGAACATCTCTGGAGGGACCTGAAAATAACTGTGCAGAAATGCTCCCCATCCAACCTGATAGATATTGAGAGGACTTGCAGAAAAGAATGGGAGAAACTCCAGAAGTACAGGTGTGGCAAGCTCGTAGCATCATACCCAAGATGACTCGAGGCTGTAATTGCTGCCAAAGGTTCTTCAACTAAGTACAGATTGAAGGGTCTGAATACTTATGTAAATGTTTCTGTTTATTTATTTTTTCATAAATTAGCAATGATGTAAAAAAAAAATGTTTTTACTTTGTCATTATGCGATATTGTGTGTAGATTGATGAGAAAAAAATATTTTATAGATTTTAGAATAAGGTTGTAACCTAACAAAATGTGGAAAAAGTCAAGGGGTCTGAATACTTTCCGAAGGCACTGTACGACTCATAATATTCTCTCTGTCTTTTGCTCATTAACAAAATGTGGCTCTGCATGAGTTGTTTTCATAGGAAGGATTGTGGTTTTCTGCAGATTGCCCTGCTTATGCACAAGAGAACATGTCAGGCTAACATCCTGCAGCAACACACCCAGAAAGAACCCTAGTTGAACCTGCCTCACTCGAAAACCAATACCCTAAAATACAAATATAATAGACTTAGAAATATAATACTTTAAGTACAGAATTACTCATTACGCTTCAATATAATTACACCTTGGATCAATCTTTTAAAATAACAGTGAGGGATTTAATTGATATTTTTCCTTTTCTCAGGGAAGTCTATGACTTTTCTAGGCTTATAAACTCTAAATCATGGCAGGCAGCTGCAACAAAAGCACTCAAACAACAGGTAAGTCGGATCTATTTTAACTCACACTATTGTGGTCTCTTTTTTAAAAGGAGACCAAATATACATGCCATTGAAAATGATAAAACACAGACTCAAAGATTGATGTCCGCGTTAAAAGGTTAAATGTATTACATAGCGTAACCAAAATGAACCCACACACTGTTGTAGGCTCCCAAAAAGACATGTGTGAGCCTACAGCAGTGTGGGGGAACATTCAGTTGACTTTGAACTATTTATTCAACTTAGAGTCTTCTGGAGGTAGAGACACATCTTGTTTTTGTTCTCCCCATAGTTTTTGATATTTTCTGCGGGTCTTATGAGCTGTGGATCCTACTGGCAGTTGTCAGCACAATGTTGGTATTTTCAGTGTGCTGGATTATTCTTTGCTGTATCACAACACATTGTACAGGTAAGGCTAAAGTCAAGAGTTAACACTACCTCTGATGAAAAAAATATTGATGTAACTGACAGAGAACACTCTTTTGTAGTTACAGATAAAGGGAATATATTTCTACCCCGCTTCAGAAGGAGGTGTGTAATCTAATTAATTACTTACAGACAGACAGAGAGACAAAAAGGTTGATTGACTGATGAATTTTACGCTAAAAGTATGTGGACACCTGCCTGTCGAACATCTCATTCCAAAATCATGGGCATTAATACGGTCCCCCCTTTGCTGTTATAACAGCCTCCACTCGTCTGGTAAGGCTTTCCACTAGATGTTGGAACATTGCTGCGGGGACTTGCTTCCATTCAGCCACAAAAGCATAAGTAAGGTCGGGCACTGATGTTGGGCGATCAGGCCTGGGTCGCAGTCGACGTTCCAATTCATCCCAAAAGTGTTCGATGGGATTGAGGTGAAAAACAGCCCCCAGCCATTATTTCTCCTCCACCAAACTTTATAGTTGGCGCTATGCATTGGGGCAGGTAGTGTTCTCCTGGCATCCGCTAAACCCAGATTCATCCGACGGACTGCCAGAGTTTGAAGAGTGATTCATCGCTCCAGAGAACACGTTTCCACTGCTCCAGAGTCCAATGACGGTGAGCTTTACACAACTCCAGCCGACGCTTGGTATTGCATTTGGTGATCTTAGGCTTGTGTGCAGCTGCTCAGCCATGGAAATCCATTTTATGAAGCTCCCGACAAACAGTTCTTGTGCGGACACTGCTTCCAAAGGCATTTTTAAACTTGGTAGTGAGTGTTGCAACCGAGGACAGACGATTTTTAAGCGATACGCACTTCAGCACACGGCGGTCCCATTCTGTGAGCTTGTGTGGCCTACCACATCGCAGCTGAGCCATTGTTGCTCCTAGACGTTTCCACTTCACAATAACAGCACTTACAGTTGACTGGGGCAGCACTAGCAGGGCAGAAATTTGACAAACTGACTTGTTGGAAAGGTGGGCTCTTCAGTACGGGCCATTCTATTGCCACTGTTCATTTATGGAGATTGCATGGCTGTGTGCTCGATTTTATACAATGGGTGCGGCTGACATAGCTGAATCCAATCATTTGAAGGGGTGTCCACATACTTTTGGGAATCTAGTATATATCTGATGGACTGCAGGGAATGATGCAGAGCCAAATATATAGACATACAGTGGGGCAAAAAAGTATTTAGTCAGCCACCAATTGTGCAAGTGCTCCCACTTAAAAAGATGAGAGAAAAATCTTGCTTGTTTGTAGGTGACCAAATACTTATTTTCCACCATCATTTGCAAATAAATTCATTAAAAATCCTACAATGTGATTTTCTGGATTTTTTTTTCTCATTTTGTCTGTCATAGTTGAATTGTACCTATGATGAAAATTACAGGCCTCTCTCATCTTTTTAAGTGGGAGAACTTGCACAATTGGTGGCTGACTAAATACTTTTTTGCCCCACTGTATATAGAGATTTTCCTAAATCAAATCAAATTTTATTCTTCACATGCTTTGTAAACAACATGCAGAGAGAAATAAAATAGAGACATTTATATTGAAAAATATATGGCTTTGGATTGATTGTTTATTGTCTTTACTCATCTTCAGATTAATTTATCTGGTTTAATCATAAGGGCCTATTACATGCAAATATCTGCTTTACTAATGACCCCACTGTTTCCTCTCTCCTCATCCTCGATGGGAATCAACCAGTCTTAGTCTGAGAGTGAGGGACATGGAGGACAACCCTATCTATGGGAACATCACCTACACCCCGACTAGTGAGAAGAAGTTCCTACAAACTACTTGTTTACAGAATTTAAGTTTTTAATTTTGAATGTCAAGGTTTCAATGTTGTCAGTGTAATGTTGAATGGTAAAGAAATGAAACAGGTCATTTTTTGTTTCAAATTAGTTTCTGATATACACTCTTAGGAGATAGGAGATAACCCTTTTTGGTTTCAGGTAGAACCTTTTTGGGTTACACGTAGAACCCTCTGTGGAAAGGTTTCTACATGGAACCAAAAAGGGTTCTTCAAAGGGCTCTCCTATGGGACAGTCAAATAAGGTTTAGGTTCTAAATAGCACTTTTTTTTCTAAGAGAGTAGTTATTGTACAGTTACATGTAATTACACCAATCCTCTTAAGGATACGGCCCTTTTTTTCAATTTTCTTCTAAAATGACATACCCAAATCTAACTGCTTGTAGCTCAGCCGCTGAAGCAAGGATATGCATATTCTTGGTACATTTGAAAGGAAATACTTTGAAGTTTGCAGAAATGTGAAAGGAATGTAGGAGAATATAACACAAAAGATCTGGTAAAAGATAATACAAAGAAAAAAACAACCATTCTTTTGTATTTTTTTTGTAAAATCATCTTTGAAATGCTAGAGAAAGGCCAAAATGTATTATTCCAGCCAAGGTGCAATTCAGATTTTAAAGCCGCAGTGTATGTGCAAAGTTTTAGATGGATCCAAAGAATCATTTAATTTCTGTTCCAAATGTTGTATCAAGACTGCCCAAATGTGCGTAAATGTATATGAATAACTTTTCATGTTCAAAATTGTACACTCTCCTCAAACAATAGCATGGTATTATTTCACTGTTATAGCTACTTTAAATTGGACAGTGCAGTTAGATTAACAAGAATTGAAGCTTTCTGCCAATATCAGATATGTCTTTGTCCTCTGAAATTTTTCTTGTTACTTACAACCTCATGCTAATCACATTAGCCTACGTTAGCTCAACCATCCCGTGGAAGGGACACAGATCCTGGAGAGGGTTTTACTCCATGTCACTACATGCTATCAAATCAAATAATATACAATTTTATTAGTCACATGTGCCGAATACAACAGGTGTAGGTAGACCTTACAGGGAAATGCTTGCTTATGAGCCCCTAATCGACAATGCAGTTTAAAAAAAATATGGATAAGAATAAGAGATAAAAGTAACAAGTAATTCAAGAGCAGCAGTATAATAAAAATAGTGAGACTATATACAGGGGGGTACCGATACAGAGTCAATGTGTGGGGGCACCGGTTAGTTGAGGTAATATGTACATGAAGGTGGAGTTATTAAAGTGACTATGCATAGATGATAACAACAGAGAGTAGCAGCGGTGTAAAAGAGGGGGAGAGGAGGGGGGGGGCAATACAAATAGTCTGGGTATCCATTTGACTAGGTGTTCAGGAGTCTTATGGCTTGGGGGTAGAAGCTGTTTAGAAGCCTCTTGGACCTAGATTTGCCGCTCCGGTACCGCTTGCCATGCAGAAGCAGAGAGAACAGTGTATGACTAGGGTGGCTGGAGTCTTTGACAATTTTTAGGCCTTTCCTCTGACACTTCCTGGTATAGAGGTCCTGGATGCCAGGAAGCTTGGCCCCAGTGATGTACTGGGCAGTTAACCCTACCCTCTGTAGTGCCTTGCGGTCAAAGGCCGGAGCAGTTGCCATAAAAGGCAGTGACGCAATCAGCAATCATGCTCTCGATGGTGCAGCTATAGAACCTTTTGAGGATCTGAGGACCCATGCCAAAACTTTTCAGTCTCCTGAGGTTTTGCTTATGGCGGAACAAAATAAGTTCAAATCATTGCAAATAAGATTTTAAAAAACACAATCGGTTGGGGGCACGTAAAACGTTTGCCTTTTTCTTCGGCGCCATTTTACCCTGTGCATTACAATGTAATGTGATGAGTGATGCAGAATGTAATGATCCTTTTTATCACGACATTTGTCTCTTTGTTGACAGGAGTAGACCTCCCACTCCGTTCCTCATCTCTCAGAGATGGCCAGGTCAAAAGTGTCTCTCAGGTGCTACTTTTTCTACACCATCTACTTGTGAAGCACAATGTGTCCTGCTATTGTTCATTATTTTCCCTAGTCTTCATGTCACGTAGAAGCCCATACCAAAAACCTATACAGTATATTAAACATAACCACTTCTCCACGCTCAATTGCTAGAGAGAGCCGGCTGGTGGACAAGATTGTACTGAACATAATTTGACCATGTTTCTTCCTTATGTCAGGCGCCCTCCAAAGGTCAGGACTGTTATGCCAACCTAACTCTGAAGGCCCCTAAACTTGTGTCTGGCCGCAGCTCCCCACAGCCCCAGATGAAGTACTCTGACGTAGTGAAACTACAGGGGCCACAGGAAGCGGAGAAGGTGACCATGGCCAACAACAACGCTGACTCAGTCTCTGTGCTCTTGGACCTGTATGCCTCAGTGCAAATAGACCGCACCAAAACCCTGGACACAGTGGATGGCAATAACGGCTATGCCAACCATGTCTGAGAGACAAAATGTTGGTGACATGCTTTTCAATCTGTTATAGATTTTTTCTGTGTTTTTGGTTGGCAAGATTTGGACACGATGACGCTGGTTGTCTAGCTGTTTCACCTCACAACCACAGAGTGTCGCTAATTGGCATCTTAAGAAAAAAAAATCCTTCCTAATATAAAATTCTGCAGAGCAGTGTGTGTGACAACTGTGTGGTTTAACTTCAGTCCCTGCAGACTTTATTACAACTTATTGAGGCCCATACTTACTTATCTAATTCCCTTAAACCTTAGTCTGAATTTCAGACTCCAACAAGAAGCCAGTAGGAGGTAAGAGGCTACATGCAAGCAGTGGTGTAAAGTATTTTGAAGTACTGCTTAAGTCGTTTTTTGGGGTATATGTACGTTACTTTACTATTTATATTTTTGACAACTTTTACTTTTACTTCACTACATTCCTATAGAAAATAATGTACTTTTTACTCCATACATTTTCCCTGACACCCAAAAGTACTCGTTAGATTTGAATGCTTAGCAGGACATGAAAATGGTCCCATTCGCGCACTTATCAAGAGTACATCCCTACAGACTGATCCGGTGGACTCACTAAACACAGATACTTCATGTGTAAATGATGTCTGGAGTGTTGGAGTGTTGGAGTGTTGGAGTGTTGGAGTGTTGGAGTGTTGGAGTGTGCCCCTGGCTACCCATAAAAAAAACATATATACAAAAACATTTTGGTGCCGTCTGGTTTGAGTAATATAAGGAATTTGAAATGATTTATACTTTAACTTTTACCTTTAATACTTAAGTATATGTTAGTGATTACATTTACTTTTGATACTTAAGTATATTTAAAACCACATACTTTTAGACTTCTACTCAAGTAATATTTTACTTGGTGACTTTCACTTTTACTTGAGTCATTTTCTATTATGGTATCTTTACTTTTACTCAAGTACTGTATGACAATTGAGTACTTTTCCACCACTCTATGCAAGGTATTTGGAGGTGGATTATTTCCTCTATTTCCATCACACATTTTCAGATGCCTATTAGGGTAGAGTGTCTACCATGTTGTTTGCTGTTTTATAATCTCCAGATCCTGTCAAACATTCAAGTTAAACTGAACATTAAATTGAAGGAGATAAAATTGTGAAGGGCAATACATTTCTATATTTCTGAGATATGAATTCATGTGGTTTATGTCTAAATTGTTGATACCTCCTTTTGTCATAAATAAACAAACTGTATTTTTTATTTATTTAAGTTCTGTGCACATTTATTTTGTCAGTTCATTTGATGGTCGGATTCTCCTGCAAGGGTAATAATGCATCATAGACCTTTTGATATGTTCATGTTTAAACCATAGAATACTCCAACAGTGATTGTGAGTGACTAGGCTTTGAGATACAGGCATGAGGCTTTGCAAGTTGTAATCACTATCTTAACAAAGTGTTTGTTATCATCACTATAATAAAAACTTGATCAGTTTGTCTGAAATGTATTTTCTATCTAGGGTTAATTACTGTACTACTTAAACCATTCTCAAGCTTTTAATTTAGAGGGTACCAGGGAATTAAATCCCTTGGTTTTTGAAGTAGGTTTTTTAGTTTTGTTAAAACTTTTATGAAAATGTTAACGATGTAATTGATTTCAAATTATTAACAGATTTGGGTTATGAAGTGTTTCTAAGGAAACATTATTGGGATATTTGCAACCAACATTGGCAGCAAGATCATCTGGGTCAGTGAATTCAGTAGATGAATTGAATATCCTCATTTAAAATAATCATAATTTTTAATTGTTGAATTGGAAATCCAATGAACCTCCTAAACGGATTGAACTGAAATTAATAGACGTACACTATAGGTTCACCAAATATTCACCCAGTATTTATTAGACCAGATGTATTATTTGCATAGATAACTGTTCATAGATATAGATGTACTATAATGTTCTGCTTTCTTGCAGACGTTGTTGTCACTCCCTGACCTTAGAGAGACTTTTTATTTCTCTATTTGGTTAGGTCAGGGTGTGATTTGGGTCTGGTTCCTTCGGCAACGATCTACGGTCCGGTTCCTCCGGCGACGATCTACAGTCCTGAGCCTCCGGCAACGATCCACGGTCCGGTTCCACGGAAGTGGAGGGATCAGCAAGCGGAGCGGGGTCTATGCCCCGAACCGTAGCCGCCACCGAGGCTAGCTGCCCACCCGGACCCTCCCTCATAGAGTCAGGTTTTGCGGCCGGAGTCCGCACCTTGGGGGGGGGGGACTGTCTCGCCTTTTTATTTCTCTATTTGGTTAGGTCAGGGTATGATTTGGGTGGGAATTCTAGTTTTCTATTTCTTTGCTGGCCGGGTATGGTTCCCAATCAGAGGCAGCTGTCTATCGTTGTCTCTGATTGGGAATCTTACTTAGGCAGCCTGTTTTCCACCCTAGTTTGTGGGATCTTGTCTTTGTATAGTTGCTGTTTTGCGCTACAGTGCTTTACGTTCGTTTCTAACGACGGACGTAGCAGTTGTGCTGTCCAGCATTTTTTCTCAGTCAGGATGTCAGAGGAGTAATAATCCAGCAATAATTGTTCATGAGAAAATACTTTATGGTCAAAATGGTAAATGAATAAACAAGAGATAACGATAATCGATTATACCATATTAAGGAATTATTAACATGGTAAAACAATTTTTGCAGATTATGCAACGAATTTATATGTGAAAGCTGAAATGGTCTATTCATTCCTTTTTCAGTAGACACGCTTATCCAGGACAACTTACAGTAGTGAGTGCATACTTTTCATACTGCTCCCCCTTGGGAAATGAACCCATAACACTAGCAATTCAAACACCATGCGCTACCAACTGAGCCACATCATCACATCTCATCATCACAAACATCTTGATGTCTCCATGTACTCAATTACTGTATTGTCCAATGTTTGTCTTCATAGTGATGGAAAGTCTACAGGTACAATCATAGATGACCAGCCTATGTATAATACAGTAATGCACATTTACATTAAGTGGTTTGTAAGGATGGTAAAGTAATACTGCACATATAGTGGTTGTTTTCCATGTTATTTGATCAAGAAAAATATTTAATTTGTAGATGTTTTGTGTCTTTGCATATAACTTTCCACCTTTTGATTTAAATGTTTGAGGACAGGGTTTTGTTCTTTCTGAATACATTAGAATGACAATCACACCAAAATGGACAGGGCAACAACTCTTACAATTACAACAATTGAATCCTGCAAGATACTGTTCTTAATTGTACAACTACCTTTTTTGCCAAAGCAGAGATGCTGCAAAAATATTTTTTCTGCGCTAAAGACCATATCGGTCCGCTAATACTAGTAAAGGCCCAGTACAATACTTTTATGAAAAAATATATATTAAAAAAAATATTTTTTAAATGTATTATTTTTCATTTTAATTCAGATTTTTCAGGGGGTGCTGCAGCATCCTCAGCACCCGTACTTCCCGCGGCTGTGGTAAGTCCACAAAAATGAAAGTGGACAGAGAGTTCAAAGTAGTTTGAAGTGATCCTGCTCTGTACTCTCTACCAAAGATAACGTGTAACGTGGATGGTATTGTGTCGAAGCTCTGGCTGAAATCAACATTGTGGACATAGTACAATGTCTTGACCACTTTGACCCTGTGTATCAGGAAACCAGTAATCCTACATGGCTGTAGGATTGCGTGATGGCGGACGGAAGAAAAATGGCGGACGGAAGACAGGGTGGTGCGGCAGGTGCCGCTTCTCATTCGAATGCTGTAATTTTATCTAAACCATCAGGTGTACGCCGATCCCAGCTAAGTAACTCATGCAAAGAGTTAAAGCGCAATTATGTGTTTTATCTCCAGTACTCTGCCACGATTGTCAGTTATGTAGCTGCTCTACTGATAATCTCAGTGCGTCCTTGCTGGGATGACACAATCAGTCTACTACCGGAGAATATCAACACCAAACACATTGGTTCACCGTTCCACGGGAGCGGACAGTACACAGCACACCATAATGTTCTGAATAATGGCCAAGTCTACCTCGCTCCTTATTCTACTGAACCGCTTAGGCGTAACAAACACAAGTCCAACATTTATCGGAAACTATTAAACTACCTGTTCGCTACCCTCCTGCTCTCCGGGGATGTACAACTCAATCCTGGGCCCAATATCACCGAGCCAGTGATACGCACCGGAGTGGAGAGCGGTGGATGGCCTCGTCCACTGGTCGTCGCCGCTGTGGAGGTGGGTGAGTGCTATGGTCCTATGGTTTCTCTCGACTCACCCGGCTCCAGGATAGATTTTGACTCTTCAAACATACCAGAGTCGCTATATGCGATCCCTGACTCTGCTTCTGGTACGCAAGCTATTTTAATTAGTTCCCCGCATCCAGTGCAGGCGGGAGGGATTGTTAATTGCGATACCGAACTGCCCCTAATCAAAACGAAACAAAACGGCCTAAACCCAGCCGTCAGAAAACACAGAAAATTTAACTTTTTTCAATGTGTCAATCACTCTCGAGTCATCTGGGACCCACGAGCTAAGCCCAAGGGACTACTAGGGGGGCACTTGAACATTCGTAGTGTCATTCCAAAAAGTGATCAAATTCAACATCTACTCACAGACTCCAACCTTGACTTTCTCTGCCTCTCAGAGACATGGCTCCATAAACACTCTCCATGTGCTGCTTTGGTTGTGCCTGGCTACAATGTTTTCAGGAGAGACAGGATTGAGGGAAGAGGAGGGGGTGTGATGATTTACATTAAAGAACATATCCGATGTAAACAAATTGAGTGGTCATGTGATAATGAACTAGAATGTATCGGCCTGAACGTTACACTGTCTCCCCAAATGTCTTTTACCCTCATTGGAATGTATAGGCCACCTTCCACCAAAAGTGTGTTTTTTGATCAGTTTAACACCATGCTTAGGGAATGTGATTTTGGGAAAGAGATAATCTTAATGGGAGATTTTAACATGAATTATGAAGACAAGTGTTGTAGGAAAACCCTCTAACGGATCACTAATACCTTTGACCTTACACAGCTAGTTAAAGGGCCAACCAGGGTGACTTGTTGCTCTAAAACACAGATTGATTTGGTGTTCAGTAATAAACCAGAGAGAGTGACTAAATCATTCAATATGGTTACTGGGCTGTCTGATCATAATCTGACACTTATAGCCAGAAAGCTGTCTTAGAGCAGGTTTAACCTCTCTACTGTTAGAAAGCCGGATCAACTCAGAATACCTAAGAGTGAATTAAATAATTTTGAAAAAGCAATTAAGGGAATAAACTGGAATGATCTCTTGTCCTATACAGACGTGGAAGCTGATAGTCAGGTTTTTCTATCCACAATCCAGACTACAATAAATGGCTTCCTAAAGAAAATCAAATCCAAACCTGGCCAAAAGAGCACTCTTCCTTGGCTAAATGGAGAAATCTGGAAATTGATGAAAGAACGAGATTATGCTCTAAAAATAGCCCTAAAATCTCAATTAGAGCATGACAGACGTAGGTTTACCATGTTGAGAAATAAGGTGATGAAAGAAATCAGACAGGCCAAGGCAAACTTTTTTATTAACATAATTGGTGAAGCAAAGGGAAATTCTAAATTGATATGGGAGAATCTAAAAAAGTTAACAGGGAAAGACCATAGTAACACTGCAAAAAGACTAGAAATCATGGTGAATAACAATCTAACACAGGATGCAGTCGAAATAGCAATAGCCTTCAATTCCTACTTTATTGACTCTGTCAGGGTACTGACACAGAACCCCTCCACTTGTTTCTTGGGCTCAGTGCTAGTGAATGACACTCAACCTGTCTTCATCATAAGGGAGGTTTCTGAGTCAAAGGTGAACAATGTGATTAGCTCACTAAAGAACTCTAAAGCCAAAGATGTGTTTGGGATGGACTCTACCTTTCTTAAAAACTACAAAGAGTCACTCATTGGCCCCATTACTAAGGTCACCAACACATCTATTGGTCTCGGTGTGTTTCCAAGGGTATGGAAGTCGGCCATAATAACGGCCATCTTTAAATCAGGCGACCTTGCTGACGTGAGTAACTACAGGCCCATTAGTATACTACCTGTGGTGTCAAAGGTTGTTGAAAAGTGTGTAACAGAACAACTGATTGCCCACCTCAACAACAGCCCCTTCACATTACACTCCATGCAGTTTGGCTTCAGAGCGAAACACTCCACAGAAACGGCCAACTGCTTTTTTCTGGAAAATGTGAAGTCCAAGATGGACAAAGGGGGTGCTGTTGGGGCTGTGTTTCTGGACCTAAGGAAGGCTTTTGATACTGTTAACCATGAGATTCTCATCACAAAATTGTCCAAGTTCAACTTTTCCCCTGATGCCTTGAGATGGATGAAATCATACCTTGAAGGCAGAACTCAGTGTGTCAGAGTGAGCAATGAGCTGTCGCCCACTCGTAGCTATGATGTGGGCGTGCCCCAAGGGTCAATACTGGGGCCCCTCCTGTTCAGCCTGTACATTAATGATCTGCCTTCTGTCTGTACTGGGTCTGAAGTTCAAATGTATGCAGATGATACAGTGATATGTGCATGCAAAGAGCAAACAACAAGCTGCACAAGAACTCACTACTGTAATGGTCCAGGTTACAAAGTGGCTCAGTGACTCGTGTTTGCATCTCAATGTGAAAAAAACTGTTTGCATGTCCTTCACAAAGAGGGCAACAGATGCTACTGAGCCAGATGTCTATGTGTCAGGGGAGAAGCTCCAGGTGGTATCCGATTTTAAGTACCTTGGCATCATACTTGATTCCAACCTCTCTTTTAAAAAGCATGTGAAAAAGGTAATTCAAATAACCAAATTCAACCTAGCTAATTTCCGATTTATACGAAATTGTTTGACTACAGAGGTGGCAAAACTGTACTTCAAATCTATGATACTCCCCCACTTAACATACTGCTTGACTAGTTGGGCCCAAGCTTGCTGTAAAACATTAAAACCTATTCAGTCTGTCTACAAACAGGCTCTCAAAGTGCTTGATAGGAAGCCCAATAGCCATCATCATTGTCACATCCTTAGAAAGCATGAGCTCTTGAGTTGGGAAAATCTTGTGCAATACACCGACGCATGTCTTGTATTCAAGATCCTCAATGGCCTGGCTCCCCCTCCACTCAATATTTTTGTTAAACAGAAAACCCAGACATATGGCAGCAGATCCACAAGGTCTGCCATGAGAGGTGACTGTATAGTTCCCCTAAGGAAAAGCACCTTTAGTAAATCTGCATTCTCTGTGAGAGCTTCCCATGTCTGGAATACACTGCCATCAGACACACATAACTGCACCACATATCACACTTTCACAAAATGCTTGAAGACATAGCTAAAGGTCAATCAGATTTGTGAACATGGTCCCTAGCTGTGTGTTGCCGCTCTCCATGTTGTCTGTTGTCTGTAGCTTGTGAGGTGTGGAAATACTTTGTTGCTTTTATGAATCTTGTCTTGCTGCTTTTTGTTTTATGTTGCTCTGTCTTGCTTGTCCTATGTTGCTATGTCTTGCTTGTTCTATGTTGCTATTGTCTATATTGTAATTGTTTTTAATAACCTGCCCAGGGACTGCGGTTGAAAATTAGCCGGCTGGCTAAAACCGGCACTTTTACTGAAACGTTGATTAATGTGCACTGTCCCTGTAAAAATAAAAAATAAACTCAAACTCTGTGCCCAGAGCTCCTGTAAGAGGGGACCAGCAGCATAGGGCTTCACACACTAGACTGCTTTATCAAGTGCAAAAGCAACACCACCGACTTGCTAATAAAAATAGTTTATTCCTAATGTCTGGGGCTAGGGGGTTTCCTGACCATGTAACCTGACCAGGAACAACTCTGGACCTTGTAATGGAAATTAAAAGATTCAACACGTGATCCCACGACCTTGAACAGAATTGAAAAAAATATTTGTAGTTAATAGCGGCAATTTACTTATGAGGGCAATTATTATTTTATTATTCAACCAAGACAGTCCACTCAGCAACAATAATCCCTAACTATTGGTGATAGGTAGCCTAGCGGCGTTAGAGCATTGGTCGCTGGTTTGAATACCTGAGTCGACAAGGTGAATTATTTGTCTGTGTCTTTGAGCAAGGCATTTAACCCCAATTTGCTACAGGGGTGCTATGGCTGACCCTTTAAAACAACACATTTCACAACACCTATCCGGTGTAAATGACAATATATATATACACACAAGTACACTAATATATATATAGTGTACTTGTTGCCTTGGAGTTTTCCAACAGAACATCTTGAGCCAGGTCAGCAATAGGTACAGATGTAGGATCTTAATTTGAGCCAGTTTTCTACAGCAGGAAAATAAGCCTGCAGAAACAGGAAATGTTCATTATTATGTGGAATTATAATTTAACAGCCATTTTTGTAGGGGTTGACACATTTTTTTGTGAGGGAAAATCAACTCTGAAATTTCCAAGTTGAAATGACAGACTTCAGAAGTCTTTTTAAACTGCTAATACACTACAAGTATGACATTTCCTGCATTGCAGGGATGATCTCCTGCCACAGGGTGATCAAATTAAGATCCTACATTTATATCACAATGCCGGTCATAAATAGCTGCTAATCATCCATTATAAACCAATCAATCTTTATTTTCCGGGACAGGGTAGCCTTTCCTTGATCCTTCAACCTGTTGCATTCTTAACATAAGCTGCTGGTGCTGATATAGAATTGTATGATTATTGAGGTGCTGATAAAATAGTAAACCCTAGATTAAGATTTCAAACAGGAGATTAAGACTGTAAAAGAGCCAACACAAAGTTGAATGATTCAAATCAAATCCAATTTATTTATATAGCCCTTCGTACATCAGCTGATATCTCAAAGTGCTGTACAGAAACCCAGCCTAAAACCCCAAACAGCAAGCAATGCAGGTGTAGAAGCACGGTGGCTAGGAATAACTCCCTAGAAAGGCCAATACCTAGGAAGAAACCTAGAGAGGAACCAGGCTATGTGGGGTGGCCAGTCCTCTTCTGGCTGTGCCGGGTGGAGATTATAACAGAACATGGCCAAGATGTTCAAATGTTCATAAATGACCAGCATGGTCGAATAATAATAAGGCAGAACAGTTGAAACTAGAGCAGCAGCACAGTCAGGTGGAAGTTGAAACTGGAGCAGCAGCATGGCCAGGTGGACTGGGGACAGCAAGGAGTCATCATGTCAGGTAGTCCTGGGGCATGGTCCTAGGGCTCAGGTCCTCCGAGAGAGAGAAAGAAAGAGAGAAGGAGAGAATTAGAGAACGCACACTTAGATTCACACAGGACACCGAATAGGACAGGAGAAGTACTCCAGATATAACAAACTGACCCCAGCCCCCCGACACATAAACTACTGCAGCATAAATACTGGAGGCTGAGACAGGAGGGGTCAGGAGACACTGTGGCCCCATCCGAGGACACCCCCGGACAGGGCCAAACAGGAAGGATATAACCCCACCCACTTTGCCAAAGCACAGCCCCCACACCACTAGAGGGATATCTTCAACCACCAACTTACCATCCTGAGACAAGGCTGAGTATAGCCCACAAAGATCTCCGCCACGGTTGTTACTATTGTTACCATGATTGTTACTACCTAACAAAGCTTTAGTCTCTCCCTCTTATAATGGATGTTTCTTCGTATCCCTTTTGTAGGGTTGTTCATTAAGCATAAAATGTTTCGTTTGAGCTTCACTTTTTATAATTCATCATGAGCTGAACTTGATAGATAGGTCTTGTTTAAAGCCAGACTGAGTGTCAGTAATTGAAATCAAGTATTACCCTATGTGACCTCTGGTATTTAATTTGAGAACAAAATGTCTGCAGTGTACACTGTAAATTGAGTCAACTTAAAAAATCTAGGCAATCAGCTAACGTACATTCCTGAGTTGTCTCAAAACATTTGCCAAAGTTGAGTTAACTAGAAATCATAATGCAGCTGGTTGCCTTGATTTTTAAAGTTGACACTTTGGATTTCAAGTCCTCTCAACTTAACGATGCAAGCCCACCCGCTCAGCTGAACTATTTAAGATCAATGGGAAAAGATTGCGAATTCTGTGGGTAGTCCCAACCGGGACTCGGACCCAGAGCCAGTGACTACAACACCTTACCATTGCTCTATAGAATTACCACTATGGAAATGATTTGGTTATTGATGGCTGTTATATATTTTTTATTTTGGATGGAACAAGTATGTTAATGTTGCATGAAGACTGCGTTTACACAGGCAGCTAAATTCTGAAAATTTTGACCAATAACATCAGATCTTTTCACATCAGACTAGTGCTGAGCGATTAGTGTTTTTAGGGCTCGGTTTGGTTTTGGTTCTGTTGTAAAAAAAAAAATCATGGTTTTAAATTATTATATATATTTTTTTACATTAAATGCATTATGAAATATGACCTTGAAATGATTTTAGAGCTTTTTCATTGAAATTCCAAGCCAAATGTTGAGAACATTCAATTGTCAAAACACTGAAAACATTACACTGTCTCTAACACAGAATAAAGCAATTAATAAGAGCCCCATGATCGTAGAGACTGCCCATTAAGTCTTATCACTTATTAACCACCATCATTTATTCACATTACTTTACTTAAATACAATATTTCAGTTGTGTATATATATATATATATTTTACATGTATGACTTTATTATTTAATTTCTTAATGTCATCCTGTTATCTCTTCTCAGACAGCAGACAGACAGTGAAAATGGTATCCCGTGATCATTGGGTTACCACAGTTGCCCATGCTGCAGAGCTGTCTGACGAAATCACTATTTTAGTAGTTCTTCAAAGTAGATAAGGCATACTTTCAAGTCTGCTAAAACTATCAATCGGGTCTCGTCACTGTGTTGGACATTCCTCTCTCATATGGTCTGTGTGCAGGCCCGGGAAGAATAGGAGCAATGGATTCTGGTCATTGTAGTTAATTATCACATTTTCTGCGCTGAACTAGGTTGAATATTTTCCCATTGAAAACAACAACTCCTTCACCGTCCCACAGTTCGTTCTGGATTTTATGTAATCTTGTGCTTGAAACGGCTCGTTGAGCTCACAAAATAATTTACTAAATGGAATTCAAGTAATTGAACCAACATGGGTCAATTAGTTGTTTAATAATCTGGAAAATCAGCACTACATCCAACTTTTTTCAGAGCTGATCTGATTGGTTAAAAGAAAAATATCAGAATTGGGCTGCCTGTGTAAACGCAGCCTTCGAGTCAGTCCGCTTTGAGTCCTTTCTAGTTTTGACTAAAATAAAGTAAAAACAACTTGCAGAAAGGTACATTGGGTAATATGTTAATGAAACACATGTTTTTAAGCCAACACAGTATTTTACATTACGGGTCTCAGCAAACTAAACTCTCTTGTGTGATCAGCTCAACTCAACTTAAATATTTCAGTTCACGCAAAATTGTCTTACAAATTCAGCTCACTTTGAGCAAAAATCATTAGGTTAGTGGAGTATTCCATGTCAGCTGACCAATTTCCCAATATGAAGTCCAGCCAACTTGGATATTTAAGCTCCATGGACATTTTTCTAAGTTGTATTTTTTTTTTACAGTGAGAAAAAAAATGGTGTTAGATATCTGTCCTGGACTCTGTTCTGGATGTGAATGACAGCTGAGAGAGTTTGATTAGAGGCGTAGAGTTAAGCTACTCCAAATTCCTAAACTAATTACACATTTTTAACATGCAGATCTCCTCAAGATCTGTCAATGGACCTGAAACACATAAAACATTTTCAGGTAACACCAATTGTCCCTTGTATAACCTCATAAATATATGGACCTCTCTTTCTTGGGAATCATAACAAAAAGGTTTTCCGATAATGCCAACCTTTGAGACATAAAAAGTGTTTCCTGTCTAACTAACTAATGATGGATGTACATAAAACATACTGTAACGTAGACAAAAAAGGTATTCAAAGCTTATTGAAAAGCTAATATCTGAAAGGGTATAGTGCAAGACCATGAACATCACAAGTGAACATGAGTAGGGCTAACTGTGTTCTTGATGTGAGGATCAACAACGCATGTTTCCTTTTTCACTAAAGCTTTCATAGAAGTTGTCATGATGTCTAATAACAAATAACAAAAAGTTGAATAACAAATATAAATTAAATATAATTCATGTTTTATTTCCAATAAAGTCAAAAATATTATTTGAAAACATCAATAAACATACTACAAAAAAAGCATCAATTGTATAGTCAAATCTTTGATCATTTTTGTACAAATTCATCCCATTATGAATATTTCAATATCATCCAATAGTTGTGTAAATTCCTCTGACAGCATCTTTGAGTATAACACTTTATTTCTCACTCTTACATTCACTCTGTAAAAAAGTGCACATCTGAAATTGTCATCTTGCAAAATTAACAAAACAAATAATTGTATAACAATTGTCAATAACAGGACAAAATGAACAGCAGCTATTCCTTCTGTACACAACAAACATTCAAATTTTTTTTTTTTTATTGATCAAAATGCCAAAGAACTTGAAAGCTGGCAAGAATGTATAAAATGTCAATCCCATCTTCTCATGTCATATAAGAGAGAGTGGAAAGCTAACACTATGTGCAACATTTTGCAGCGTCACACCTTCACATTCATTCCTCAGTATTGCTAACCCAGTGTCCCCATACAGGGCTGGAAGCCTGAAATGTGAGTTCAGACCTTGGTATTGTCCTAAATGTCCTTTATGCTGGGGGGGGCCTTGTGCACCCCCATGCTGGCAAAATCAGAGGGCACGTCGAAGAACAGCTCGTCGTCAAAGCAGAACTCGTCAGACGGCGTAGCGAGACAGGGCAACTTCAGTGCAAAGCCGGTCAGCACCCCACCGACAGCGGCTGCCCCGATGGTAGAGAAGATAGCAGCCACCTGGTAGATGGCTTGCTCCTTGGCGGTGCGCCCCAGCCCGGGCATCAGCCCTGGGATCAGCTGCTGTAGCTCTAGGAGCTTTGGGTCTCCCTCCATGGGTGCACGGTGGGAGAAGATCTGGTACATGCTGGGGCCATAGGTTTCTTCGTTGGCCATGAGGATGGCACAAATGCCAGCCGTGCAGGATATGAGGCCGGTGAGGCCGTGGAGATTGTGGATGCCACACTGGTCTTGGATCCTGAAGTGGCGGGCCAAGAACGGGGTGAGGTACCTGTATCCCATGAAGCAGGCGGTGCAGCCCATGATCCCAAGGGCGTAGGCGGCTGCAGGGGAGATCATCATGTCCACAGAGGCCCCAACAGTCACACCACCCGCCAGAGTCACATTTTGAATGTCGGCCATGGTGAGCTTGCCTCTCTTGTTGAATACGGCAGATAAGGCGAAAGCGGTCATCGTTGAGGAGCTGAGGCCTATGAAGGTGTGCAGGACGGCCCTGTGCTGGTCATCACCCTTTAAGGTCAGAGCAGAGTTGAAAGAGGGCCAGAACACCCAGAGAAACAGGGTGCCCATCAACGACAGGATGTCTGACTGGTAACTGGTAACCTCCTTGACGTGGCCGTCATTCAGGCTAGGCCGATACAGCACAAACGTGACCCCCAACCCAAAGTAACAGGCAAACAGGTGGATGAGGATGGAGCCACCTGCGTCATTGATCTTTAGGTACTTCAGCACAGCCCACTCTGTCAAGGCAAAGATAGGGACCTCTAGCAGGGCCATGACCAGCAGCTGCACCGGACTGGTCTTTCCCAGCACTGCCCCGAAGGAGATGAGCACCACGGCACAGGCAAACTCAGCATTGAGTAGGTTGATGACCCCAAGGTGGATCTTTCCATCAGAGTAGAACTGGAAGTAGCCCTGCATCAAGATGGCCCACTGGATGGTAAAGGTGGCTGTTAAGAAGTTGAAGACCATCCCACTGAAGCCATAGAGCCGCAGGAAGGCCAACAGGCAGCCGAAACCAACGAAGATCATCACCTGCACATCCGCGAAGAAGGGATAGTCCCGATACAGGGAGTTGTCCATAGGGTTGGTCTCATTGTTCTGAAACTTGGCGTTGGCATTGTCGTCGTAGGTGACAAAGCCGGCAAAGAGACCAAGGAAAACCACTTCCATCAACAGTACCAGCACTGGCAACCGCACCCTGAGGCTAGTGGAGTTATTCATGGTGGAATGGACACCTCACATAGGCCAATTACTCCTGCAGCCGCACGCTTTATAGCTCTGCTGCCAGATAAAGATTGGCATTTGGCAGAGAGCAGAAACGCACACTGTACAGCTACACAGGACATCACATCTCTACCGCTGAAGACAGGGTTGTACTTTGGTCCCTCAAATTACCCACAGTAACATTTTTACAATCCAGCACGTTCTACAGTTTCACAGAACAATGTGTACTGATGAAATGATTAGGGATTCAGATAAAATACATTTTTAGGTTAGTAGCCATGCAGGGTCTATTTTGAATAAGTAAGGGAAATCGTTTTTCAGAAGTTCATGTTTTTTTTTTTTTACTTCCCGACTGTTACTGTATGCCTCAAATTAGTTTATATTGTACTGGGAAAAGAACTGAGCTAATGCCTCAAAGGTATTATAGTATTGAACATGTTTTTCAAAACAAAAGATGCCCAAACAATTGACTTTGCATAAAAAATAAAAAATGTTTCAGTAATTCTATATCTTTACAATTCCCTTTACAAAAAAAGATTGCAGTTTTGAAACTGCAGTAAAAGTGCAGTAATTGCAGTCGACTGTGGCATTATGGAGGCAATAATTGCAGAATAACTACAGTGCCTTGCGAAAGTATTCGGCCCCCTTGAACTTTGCGACCTTTTGCCACATTTCAGGCTTCAAACATAAAGATAAAACTGTATTTTTTTGTAAAGAATCAACAACAAGTGGGACACAATCTTGAAGTGGAACGACATTTATTGGATATTTCAAACTTTTTTAACAAATCAAAAACTGAAAATTCTTACGCCAAACATAACGTTTTGCATTGTTGCCAAAAAGTTCAATTTTGGTTTCATCTGACCAGAGCACCTTCTTCCACATGTTTGGTGTGTCTCCTAGGTGGCTTGTGGCAAACTTTAAACAACACTTTTTTATGGATATCTTTAAGAAATGGCTTTCTTCTTGCCACTCTTCCATAAAGGCCAGATTTGTGCAATATACGACTGATTGTTGTCCTATGGACAGAGTCTCCCACCTCAGCTGTAGATCTCTGCAGTTCATCCAGAGTGATCATGGGCCTCTTGGCTGCATCTCTGATCAGTCTTCTCCTTGTATGAGCTGAAAGTTTAGAGGGACGGCCAGGTCTTGGTAGATTTGCAGTGGTCTGATACTCCTTCCATTTCAATATTATCGCTTGCACAGTGCTCCTTGGGATGTTTAAAGCTTGGGAAATATTTTTGTATCCAAATCCGGCTTTAAACTTCTTCACAACAGTATCTCGGACCTGCCTGGTGTGTTCCTTGTTCTTCATGATGCTCTCTGCGCTTTTAACGGACCTCTGAGACTGTCACAGTGCAGGTGCATTTATACGGAGACTTGATTACACACAGGTGGATTGTATTTATCATCATTAGTCATTTAGGTCAACATTGGATCATTCAGAGATCCTCACTGAACTTCTGGAGAGAGTTTGCTGCACTGAAAGTAAAGGGGCTGAATAATTTTGCACGCCCATTTTTTCAGTTTTTGATTTGTTAAAAAAGTTTGAAATATCCAATAAATGTCGTTCCACTTCATGATTGTGTCCCACTTGTTGTTGATTCTTCACAAAAAAATACAGTTTTATATCTTTATGTTTGAAGCCTGAAATGTGGCAAAAGGTCGCAAAGTTCAAGGGGGCCGAATACTTTCGCAAGGCACTGTATACTGCACATTAACTGCAGTTACACTGCAAAATTACTGCAGTAAAAAAACAGTGTTATTTTGGACGCAGTATTTGCAGTATACTGCAGTTATACTGCAATCTAACTGCAATCTTTTTTAGTGAAGTACAGCACAATATATTCAACAAAACATTCCAAATCAAATGGAAAAAGGGTTCTACCTCTTCAAGAAAGTGTGTATTATTGCAGTGGATGAGAATATACCTTTGCTTTAGCCCCTATCAGTGAAATTGTGCTTGGTTGGTTAGCAAGTGGTTTTCCAAACTTTGAAGGTTTTACAAACGTGCTGTTTCCAAGTTGTGTCCTTCATTTGTATGAATATGTTGATATCTAGTGGGCATATATAGACATTACAGGCACTTGATCTTTACAACAGTCGTCCTGTGGCCTCATTTATAACATTTGAGTAGATTTCACACTACATTTCTGAATGAGCATTAAATGAGCAAGACACAAATCCACTCACCTTTTTATGGTGATAAAAACACCCCTTTATTTGCTGAATCATTTGGAACTCTTGGCATGTCGTGGCACGGCATACAAAAGACTAATTGTTGTTCAATAGTGTATATATTCTACTAGGTCCAATTAAATGATAGTTGCGCATGGTCATTTGTTGCATGGGAGATCTGTGGCTAAATCGAGGGTGCCTACTTCGCTGGCTAATCGGATAGCTACAACCACAGTGCCTATAGCTTCCATGACCCCGGCCACAGCAGAGTTTGATACTAGCCTACATGATAAGTCAGAGTACAACCAATATTGTCTGAGAATAACAATAGTCAGGCCAGGCTTATAGCCAATATGCTGTTATAATGTATTAAGCCTACTGCACAAACCTCATTCCTATAGAATTGTTTTTATAGGTTTAGGTTAATGTTACAATTTTTTTGTTGTGTTTAAAATAATTCTGAGAGGTAGATTTTGACTGCGAAAGTGATCTTCACGCCAAAAAGGTTGGTGACCACTGGTCTAAAGTTCAGGGAGGTGAGCACATTCTCCCCTCAAGTTCATTAAAAACAAAAATCTAACTTTGCGTGAAAACTGGGCTGGGTATATTTTCGGGTATATTTTTTACTATGCATGGTTTATAAATGAGGCCACAGGGGCCTTGTCTGGCCCGCCACAAGTAAGTGTTCAGACCCTTTACTCAGTACTTTGTTGAAGCACCTTTGGCAGTGATTACAGCCTCAAGTCTTCTTGGGTATGACACTATAAGCTTGGCACACCTGTATTTGGGGAGTTTCTCCCATTCTTCTCTGCAGATCCTCTCAAGCTCTGTTAGGTTGGACGGGGAATGTCGCTACACAGCTATTTTCAAGTCTCTCCAGAGATGTTTGATTGGGTTCAAGTCCGGGCTCTAGCTGGGCCACTCAAGAACATTCAGAGACTTGTCCCGAAGCCACTCCTGTGTTGTTTTGGCTGTGTGCTTAGGGTCGTTGTCCTGTTGGAAGGTTAAACTTTGGCCCTGTCTGAGGTCCTGAGCGCTCTGGAGCATGTTTTCATCAAGGATCTCTCTGTACTTTGCTCCGTTCATCTTTCCCTCGATCTTGTCGAGTCTCCCAGTCCCTGCCTCTGAAAAACATCCACACAGCATGATGCTGCCACCACCATGCTTCACCGTAGGGATGGTGTCAGGTTTCCTCTCAATCTGGATTTCTTCAGACCAGAGAATGTGGTTTCTGATGGTCTTAGAGTCCTTTAGGTGCCTTCTGGCAATCTCCATGCGGGCTGTCATGTGCCTTTTACTGAGGAGTGGCTTCCATCTGGCCACTTTGCCATAAAGGCCTGATTGGTGGAGTGCTGCAGAGATTGTTGTCTGGACCTTCTGGAAGGTTCTCCCATCTCCACAAAGGAACTCTGGAGCTCTGTCAGAGTGACCATTGGGTTCTTGGTCACCTCCCTGACCAAGGCCTTCCCCCCCGATTGCTCAGTTTGGCCGGGCGGCCAGCACTATGAAGAGTGCCTCGACATAATCTTGTCTCAGAGATCTACGAACAATTCCCTCAACCTCATGGCTTGGTTTTTACTCTGACATGCACAGTCAACTACGGGACCTTATATAGACAGATGTGTGCCTTTCCAAATCATGTCCAATCAATAGAATTTACCACAGGTGAACTCCAATCAAGTTGTAGAAACATCTCAAGGATGATCAATGGAAACAGGATGCACCTGAGCTCAATTTTGAGTCTCATAGCAAAGGGTCTGAATACTTATGTAAATGTAATATTTCAGTTCAATATTTTTAATACATTTGCAAACATTTATAAAAACCTTTTTTTGCTTTGTCATTATGGGGTATTCTGTGTAGATTGATGATGGAAAACCCCCCAATTTAATCAATTTTAGAATAAGGCTATAATGTAACAAAATATGGAAAAGGTCAAGGGATCTGAATACTTTCTGAATGCACTGTATAGGCATATATACTGAACAAAAATACAAACACAACATGTAAAGTGTTAGTCCCATGTTTCATGAGCTGAAATAAAATATCCCAGAATTGTTCCACACACACAAAAACCTTATTTCTTTCAAATATTGTGCACAAATGTGTTTACATTCCTGTTAGTCAGCATTTTATCCTTTACCAATATAATCCATTCACCTGACAGGTGTGGCATATCTAGAAGCTGATTAAACAGCAGGATCATTACACAGGTGCACCTTGTGCTGGGGACAATAAAAAGCCACTCTAAAATGTGCCGTTTTGTCACACAACAATGCCACAGATGTCTAAACTTTTGAGGAAGCATGCAATTGGCTTGCTGATTGCACGAATGTCCACCAGAGCTGTTGCCAGAGAATTGAATGTTAAAATCGTTGAAATTGTTGCGTCTATATATTTTTTCAGTATATATAAAAGGTTATTTTACTTAGTTCTTTAAAGCACGGCTACCCCAGGAGTGTGAGTGGGCTGAGGTTGCACTTAACTCGCCACTGATGAACCTCCAACCACTTTGTATAGGATCATGCACGGTCTGTTCTTTGGCTCGTGGGGAGGGGTTGGCATGGAGAAATAGGCCTACCGGCATGTTGCTTGTTAGATCCAAATGGCTCATACGCCTCATATTTAGTTGCCTAGATTTCTCCACGACTATGAAAGCTTATTTTGAAGTGTTGCGTAATTTCCAATCGTTGAAGCAAAATAAAATATAGGATTCGCACCCCTGTAGATTATTAGATATGGGTGTTATTCTGATGATGTAAACCAATGTCTCTGATAAAGCTGTGGCTTTCCTTGATCTAACCTTATAAAAATGATTAGGCTTAGTTAGCTATTTCATTTGGGATGAAATGTAGGCTACATTGAATGTTAATTTGAAATGATCAAGCAGTATTGACATAAATAAATACAATAAAAAACGACCTATGCATAATTAGCCTAAACTTGCTATTAATAGTGCTCGCCAACTTGTAGTCCTAAAAACCGCAAATGACTTACCTCTGGTTCGTTCAGCCATTCCTATGGGGCAAATGAATGGGGGAAAAAACATGGTTTGGGGATAAAAGCTCAAAATAAGGTCTGAGGTTAACACAGGCTTAGTAGATCTAATACGTTTTGTTCTATGAGATAATATCAGTCAGTTAACATGACCTTTATGAATTAAGAAGCCTTTTATGTGCTTTAAAAAAAGGTTCATACATGCTTCAAAATTCACAAAAAGTTACGTTAGCTAATGAATATTATCTAAACGTATGATATCTCCTAAGCCTGTGTTTACCACAGACCTTATTTTCTGAGTTTTTCCCAAATCTCTCCATAAACTACATAGATTTTCCCATAGGCTTCGTCCAGCAAACCATGTCTGAGTGCGTACAAAAATATGCCATTACTATTGCAGAGATGAAAGCCTCATGACGCTAACATTTTGGCTCTGTAAGTGACATTTATCTTCAATAGACTAATATTGTAGCTGGCTATGTATGCATCCTGCATTGTAATAGGTACAATTACTCAGGCAAATGGAATAATGCTCCACATAACAGTGTTTGAATGTCGGCGTCACAGTCCTTTATATAAAAAATAAATAAATAAATATACCCATAATGCATTGCAATGCCAACGTAGGCAAATCTGCCACTGGCTAGTTGTCAACATGGCCACCAGTGTTTGCAATCCGCTATCATAGCTCTTCTCAATGGGATGTCATTTAACTCCACGTATTTAGCAAAAAGACTTATCGAACTAGCTAAGCAAGAGAGACGCTTTAAACACCGCGTTCTTTAGGTTCTACAATACCCAGCCTGGTAAGAGACTACGAGCTAGCAGTAGCATAGTAGTAGTTAACATCAGTTAGCTACAGTAACTAATAGATCTCTTCAGATACACTATCATACATAGTATAGACTATTGAATGACATTCAGCTTTCTAGTTGCAGTCAGTTCGAATATTGTTTATTTAACAAGGTATGGCTTTCAAAGGCGTCCTACGTTAGCCGCTTGGTAGTTAGCTAAACTATACGCGTTATTGCTTTGATGCCGGCTTGGTTGGTGATAACAGAAGAAGCTAGGGCATGATTTATGTGTAAGATTGCTAATAATTACTCTCTTCAGTGTCAGTCAAAATGGCAAGCCCAAGGACCAGAAGAGTTTTGAAGGAAGTGAGAACCCAGGAGGAAAACAACGTGAGTAGCTAGCTAACGTTAGCTTGCTGTTTGACCAGTAACGTTGTATCTGGTTTAGTCACGACGTGATTGCCCAAAGGGCCAAGGCTGAACTATCTAAGGTTTAATATGAACACTGACGTTAGGACCTTGTGGGTGAACAATTTCTGTTGAGATATTTAATGTGATAGTGTCCACATCCATGTTTTCAATATCGACATCAAATAGTGAGCCAACATTTCCCCTCTTTTCTCAGCTTTGCTTTGAGTGTGGGGGCTTCAATCCTCAGTGGGTGAGTGTGACCTATGGGATCTGGATTTGTTTGGAATGTTCTGGCAAACACAGAGGCTTGGGAGTACACCTTAGGTGAGTAAATTCCAAGAGGCCAATTTTTCTGATTGTTGGTATTTATGCTTGCCTGCAGAGGCTCGTCTGTGCATGAATGTCAATCCTCTACTGTTGAATCTCTTATCCTGAATAAGTAATTGTTCAAGCCTTCAGCCAGGCCCTTCTAAGATGGTGATTACCACTTATATTCTTTAACCCACCATACTCACCTAGTCATCCAAATGTCTTCCTATATAAGGTCCCATGCCTAGTTAAATAAAAAATGAAGTAACATTTCCTGTCAAGTCGGTTTGTAAGTATTTAACCCCTAATGTGATCTCTGTACTGTAGCTTTGTGCGCTCTGTTACCATGGACAAGTGGAAGGACATTGAGCTGGAGAAGATGAAGGCGGGAGGGAACGGAAAGTTTCGTATGTTTCTGGAACTCCAAGATGATTACGATGCCACCTGGACCATGCAGGACAAATATAACAGCAGACCTGCTGCACTTTTCAGAGACAAGGTAAGGAAGCCTCCCTTTTGAGTCATTATTTTAATGGTCATGTACATAATAAAGTTGCCGGGGACACTCCAAATCAACATTTCTGAATTTCCAATGCTAATATCAAACAGTACACCTATAATGGTCTCACTCACTGAAATGCATGCCTCTTTATTCGATTGACAGGTTGCAACCATTGCAGAGGGGAAAGAGTGGTCTATTGAAACTTCCTCTGCCAAGGACTGGACTCCGCCTCAGGCTAAGACCGGACTTTCGACGTCTCATCGGTAAGGGTGAAAAGACTGTTATTTCATATAGCTAAAGTATTCAATGACTTGAATATTTTCAAAATACTCATTTCCAATATTATCACATCCCAAAATAATCTGTGGTTGGTTTTCCAATGTAGCTCAGGGGGCCCTGGCCAGAACTCGGGAAACCCTTCAGACAAGGTGTTTGAGGACTGGTTGAGTGACGATGTGAACTCTTATCAGAGGTGAGACCATTGTATCCATGACTTGCTTGTCTCTGAAGCAGATGTACAGCCTCAATTTGTCAGGCATGGACTTCACAAGGTGTTCCACCGGGATGCTGGCTCATGTTGACTCCATTGCTTCCCACAGTTGTGTCAAGTTGACTGGATTCCCTTTGGGTGGTGGACCATTCTTGATACACACTGGAAATAGTTGAGCATGAAAAACCAGGCATTCACCCTCTGAATGGCACACATAGTCTGTCTCAAGGCTTGAAAATCCTTCTTTAACCTCACTCCTCCCCTTCATTTACACTGATTGAAGTGGATTTAACAAGTGACATCAATAAGGGATCATAGGGGTCAGTCTGTCATGGAAAGAGCAGGTGTCCTTAATGTTTTGTGTGTGTATACAGTGCATTTGGAAAGTATTCAGACACCTTGACTTTTTCCACATTTTGTTACGTTACAGACGTATTCTAAAATTGATTTAAAAAAAATGTCAATCTACACACTATCATTTTTTGAATTTTTTGCTTATTTACCTGAGTATTCAAACCCTTTGCTATGAGACACGAAATTGAGCTTAGGTTCATCCTGTTTCCATTGATCATCCCTGAGATGTTTCTACAACTTGAACGGAGTCCACCTGTGGTAAATTATATTGATTGGACATGATCCTGTCCCCTGGGGAAGGGATGCCTTGTTATTCTTTAAGCGTTTTCCTCACCATCTTAAATAAGCATGCCCCATTCAAAAATGCAGAACCAGGGACAGATAGAGCCCTTGGTTCACTCCAGACCTGACTGCCCTTGACCAGCACAAAAACATATTTGGCGTTCTGCATTAGCATCGAACAGCCTCCGCGATATGCAACTTTTCAGGGAAGTTAGGAACCAATATGCACAGGCAGTTAGGAAAGCAAAGGCTAGCTTTTTCAAACAGAAATTTGCATTCTGTAGCAAAAACTCCAAAAAGTTCTGGGACACTGTAAAGTCCACGGAGAATAAGAGCACCTCTTCCCACTGCACCGAGGCTAGGAAACACTGTCACCACCGATAAATCCATGATAATTGAGAATTTCAATAAGCATTTTTCTACTGCTGGCCATGCTTTCCACCTGGCTACCCCTATCCCCGGTCAACAGCTCTGCACCCCCCATAGCAACTTGCCCAAGCCTCCCCGATTTCTCCTTCACCCAAATCCAGATAGCTGATGTTCGGAAAGAGTTGCAAAATCTGGACCCCTACAAATCAGCTGGGCTAGACTATCTGGACCCTCTCTTTCGAAAATTATCCCCCAAAGTATTTTCTATACTTCTGGCCATTCTTTGGACACTGTTAACTAACCTGCAGACAAGCTTCAATGCCATACAACACTCCTTCCATGGCCTCCAACTGCTCTTAAATGCAAGTTAAACTAAATGCGTGCTCTTCAACCGACCGCTGCTCATCCCCATATTGTTATTTAATTTTTTTGCTCCTTTGCACCCCAGTATCTCTACTTGCATATTCATCTTCTGCATATCTATCACTCCAGTGTTTAATTGCTAAATTGTAATTATTTCACCACTATGGCCTATTTATTGCCTTATCTCCCTAATCTTACTTCATTTGCACACACTGTATATAAACTTTTCTATTGTGTTATTGAATGTACGTTTGTTTTTTCCATGTGTAACACTGTGTTGTTTGTCGCACTGCTTTGCTTAATCTTGGCCAGGTAGCAGTTGTAAATGAGAACTTGTTCTCAACTGGCCTACCTGGTTAAATAAAGGTGAAATAAATAAAGTAAAACAACTGTCTATACAAGGTCCCATAGTTGACAATGCATGTCAGAGTAAAAGCAGTGAGGTTGAAGGAATTGTTCCTATAGCTCGAGGTACAATCCTGTCCACTAGGGAAGAGTAGCAATTTAAAAAATATATATTCTGCAGGATTGAAGGTCCCCAAGAACACAGTGGCCTCCATCATTCTTAAATGGAAGAGTTGAATCCACCAAGACTCTTCCTAGAGCTGGCCACCCAACCAAACTGAGCAATCGGGGGAGAAGGGGCTTGGTCAGGGTGGTGACCAAGAACCCGATGGTCACTCCGACAGAGCTCCAGAGTTCCTCTGTGGAGATGAGAGAACCTTCCAGAAGGACAACCATCTCTGCAGTACTCCATCAATCAGGCCTTTGTGGTAGAGTGGCCAGACAGAAGCCACTCCTCAGTAAAAGGCACATGACAGCCCGCTTGGAATTTGCTTAAATGAACCTAAAGGACACTCTAATCTGAGGAAATCAAGATTGAACTCTTTGGCCTGAATGCCAAGCGTCTCGTCTGGAGGAAACCAGGCACCGCTCATCACATGGACAATACCATCCCTACGGTGAAGCATGTTGGTTACAACATCATGCTGTGGGAATGTTTTTCTTCGGCGGGGACTGGGAGACTAGTCAGGATCAAGGGAAAGATGAACAGAGCAAAGTACAGAGAGATCTGCTCAGGACTGGGGCGAAGTTCACCTTCCAACAGGACAACGACCCTAAGCACACAGCCAAGACAATCCAGGAGTGGCTTCTTGACAAGTCTCTGAATGTTCTTCAGTGGCCCAGCCAGAGCCCGGACTTGAACCTGATCAAACATCTCTGGAGAGACTTGAAAATAGCTGTGCAGCAACACTCCCCATCCAACCTGACAGAGCTTGAGAGGATCTGCAGAGAAGAATGGAGAAACTCCATAAATACATCTTTTTTTTCACCTTTATTTAACCAGGTAAGTTGTTGAGAACAAGTTCTCATTTACAACTGCGACCTGGCCAAGATAAAGCAAAGCAGTGCGACACAAACAACAGAGTTACACATGGAATAAACAAACATACAGTCAATAACACAATAGAAAGTCTATATACAGTGTGTGCAAATGGTGTGAGATAAGGCAATAAATAGGCCATAGTAGCGAAGTAATTACAATTGAGCAAATTAGCACTGGGGTGATAGATGAGCAGATGGTGATGTGCAAGTAGAAATACTGGTGTGCAAAAGAGCACAAAAGCAAATAAAAAATGGGGATGAGGTAGGTAGATTGGGTGGGCTATTTACAGATGGGCTATTTACAGATGGGCTATTTACAGATGGGCTATTTACAGATTGGCTATGTACAGCTGCAGCGATCGGTTAGCTGCTCAGATAGTTGATGTTTAAAGTTAGTGAGGGAAATATAAGTCTCCAGCTTTAGCGATTTTTGCATTTCGTTCCAGTCATTGGCAGCAGAGAACTGGAAGGAAAGGAGGCCAAAGTAGGTATTGGCTTTGGGGATGACCAGTGAGATATACCTGCTGGAGCGCCTGCTACGGGTGGGTGTTATCGTGACCAGTGAGCTGAGATAAGGTGGAGCTTTACCTAGCATAGATGACCTGGAGCCAGTGGGTCTGGCGACGAATATGTAGAAAGGGACTACATATGTAGAATATGTAGAAAGGGACTGCATCCAGGTTGCTGAGTAGAGTATTGGAAGCTATTTTGTAAATGACATCATCGAGGATCGGTAG